>NC_053026.1:99525371-99633952 GCF_003073215.2 Triticum urartu | reverse complement strand
CACCCCGACCCCGAGGCTGACCCGACACCCTGACCCCGACACCACACCCCGACCCCGAAACAACACCCCGACACCGACACGGCACTACCCCGACATCGACACGACCCCCCGACCCCCCCACCCCCGGAACAGCACCCCCACCCCGACACGGCACCCCGACACCGACAGGACACCCCGACCACCGACACCTCCCGAAAAGGTGTTCTTTGGCCTTCCAGAGGCCGACGGGGTCATATATTTGTGAATTATTAGTTAGGTCATATATTTTTCGATTTTGGTATGAAAAACATCATATATAATTGTGTTGATCGTGTAGTTTTAAATGTGCAGTTGTTTCATCGCTGCGAGGTTTGGTGTTCGACGACCTCGCCGTGCGTTTGACGAGCTCTGCCCCTTCGTTCGTGGGTGAGCACAAATGACAAGTCCTCCTCCCCCATTAATTATTTGATCTATTCCGATGAAACTTGATAGCTAGCTATATATGTGTCTTGAATCATCAGTATGCGTAACCAATATGTGTCTCCCGTTCGAAAGCGTCATAGTTATAAATATGCATGCATTTGCATATTTATAACCTTGATTCTTTCGAATTGTCCAACGCTATCCATGGACAGCCCGAGTATGTGTAGATTGGGTTCGTTTTCCCATATGCTTTGCTCCGGATCCGACGCATATATTTCGTCAGTGCCTCCCCTGTTGTTCTCCGGGTACACATCCTCTCTGTTTATTGCAGAGACGTGTATCAGGAGAACAGTGGGGAGGTGCTGCCGAAATTTTGCGTCGGATCCGGAGCATAGCATGGGAAAATGAACCCAATCTACACATACCCGGGTGGGATTAGGACCTATCATTACCTATTAGAGTGTAGGTTGCATGGACATAATAAAATTGACAAAGTAGATCAACTAATGAATATATACATGGTGAATTACATATATAATTGTTGTGTGTCCAGTAGCTCTGAAAGTCAAGATGAGTGACCGTGCTTGGATGTATACCGGTCACACTGGTCAGAACAAATGGAGCGCTGAATGGTTCACAAAAACTAAGGGGTTTGTGCAAGCCGCATTTGCAAATGGCCAAAAGAAAACCTGGTGCCCCTGTTTCCGGTGCGGCAATTGGGAAAAGAAGACAGAGGCTGAAATGGGAAAACACCTGCAGAAGAGTGGTTTTACGCCCGATTATACGGTGTGGACATTTCGTGGTGAGTCTGCCCAACGTGACCGAGCTGAGGTGGATCGTCGTCGCACCGACGAGCATGGTACCGGGATGGAAAACATGGTGCAAGGCTATGATGATGCTCGGGATTCGGACGAGGAGATGGAGGAATCTGCAAAGGCCTTCAATGAAATGTTGGAGTCTTCCAAACGTCCGCTCCACGAGCACACTGAGCTTTGTCAGTTGGATGCCATCTCACAAGTAATGGCTCTGAAGGCTCAGTTCAACTTGGGCAGAGAATGCTATGACGCAATTATGACAGTATTTGGATGCTTTCTACCCAAAGGCCATGTAATGCCTGCAAACCTGTACCAGTCGGACAAAATCCTCCGTGCACTAAAGATGCCCTATGAGAAGATACATGCCTGTGAGAAAGGATGTGCCTTATTTAGGCTTGACTATGCGGACTTGAACTATTGTCCCATTTGCAAGTCTTCCAGGTATATTGTGGTAGACAACGGTATGGGTGAGAAGACACAGACCAAAATCCCCGTTAGTGTTCTTCGGTATATGCCAATCGTACCAAGACTTCAACGTCTTTTCATGGTCGAAGAGACGGCCAGACAGATGACATGGCACAAAACAGGCAAAAGAACCGAACTAGATGCAGATGGGAATTTGATGATGGTACACACATCGGATGGTGTTGCGTGGAAAAAGTTTGATGAATTACATGCTGACAAAGCGGCAGATCCGAGGCACTCGAGTCGGCATCAGCACGGATGGGTTCAGTGTGTTTGGTATGACGGCAGCCCAATACAGTTGTTGGCCCGTATTTGTCTTTCCACTCAATCCCCCCCCCCCCCCCGAACAGATTATGCAAACAAAGAACATTTTCCTGACGTTGATAATTCCAGGACCCAACTATCCGGGCAAAAATATGAATGTGTACATGCAGCCGCTTAAGGACGAATTGCAAGAAGCCTGGGATAATGGGTTCAAGACATACCACGCCTTTAGCTCATAAACGACCCATTTCAACTAAGTTAGCTCATAAATGATCCATTTCACCTTAGCTAGCTCATAAACGACCCATTTCAACTTAGTTAGCTCATATATGATCCATTTCACGTAAGTTAGCTCATAAATGACATACTCTTTTTGTTCTAGTCTTCTTCTTGTTCTACTCTTCTTGTTCTAGTCTTCTTCTTGTTCTACTCTTCTTCTTGTTCTACTCTTCTTGTTCTAACTTTCTTATTTTTCATTTTGCAGATTTCATTCACTTGACGAAAGCTTGCATAGATGGATTGCTCCTTATCCCTTTCTCTGTTTCTTTTGTATCGTTGAACTATGCATGTATCGTTGGATGAAACTATTGTAATATATATGGTTGGATGCCTCTATGTTGAACTTGTTATGTATGATGGAACTATGCATGTAATATATATGGTTGGATGATGAAGTTATGTGTTGGATATCTTATATGTTTGCTCTGTAATGGCCTTTTGAAATATATCTATATATGTCATATATATTTGTGATGAAAATTGTTGGATTTAATAAAAAACAGATAAAAGAGCCAATATGCAGGCTCTTTGCCGTCTGCCACCGACGGCAACGGGCTCTTTGCCGTCTGCCGCGGACGGCAAAGAAGACATGTGGCATCCAGCTGTGCTTCCTGGGAGCTGACCCATTTGGTCAGTTTGCCTACAGTGGCAGACGGCAAAGACTTTGCCATCAGTGGCAGACGGCAAAGAACCTGCCATGTAGTGACGTGTAGATGACATCATACGGCGGACGGCAAAGACACTAGAAATTTTGCCGTTAGCGGCGGACGGCAAAGGCCTGTCGTTAGCCACTTAACCGACTGACAGCGCAATTATTGCCGTCCGCTCTCTTTGCCGTCCGCCGTAGACGGCAAAGGGCCTTTGCCGTCAGCCGCCAGGAAGCAGACCCAGAATGACGTTGTTTTCAGCAGAATTACCATGGTGTTATTTATGTGCAGAAACAAACATTCTCGGAACGACCTGAAACTTCACGGAGAAACTTTTTGGAAAATATAAAAAATACCTGCAAAAGATGAAGGCCAGGGGGCCCACCACCTGTCCACAAGGGTGGGGGCGCGCCTGCCCCCCTAGGGCACGCCCCCTACCTCGTGGGCCCCCTGGAGCTCCTCCGACTCCAACTCCAACTCTATATATTGTGTTTCAGGGAGAAAAAAACCAGAGCGAAGAATCCATCGCGTTTTACGATACGGAGCCGCCTCCAAGCCCTAAAACCTCTCGGGAGGGCTGATATGGAGTCCGTTCGGGGCTTCGGAGAGGGGAATCCGTTGCCATCATCATCATCAACCATCCTCCATCACCAATTTCATGATGCTCACCGCCGTGCGTTCCATCGTGGGCTTGCTGGACGACGATGGGTTGGATGGGATCTATCATGTAATCGAGTTAGTTTTGTTAGGGTTTGATCCCTAGTATCCACTATGTTCTGAGATTGATGTTGCTATGACTTTGCTATGCTTAATGCTTGTCACTAGGGCCCAAGTGCCAAGATTTCAGATCTTAACCTATTATGTTTTCATCAATATATGAGAGTTCTTGATCCTATCTTGCAAGTCTGTAGTCACCTATTATGTTTTATGATCCGTTAACACCAAAGTGACAATAATCGGGATACTTATCGGTGATGACCGTAGTTCGAGGAGTTCATGTATTCACTATGTGTTAATTCTTTGTTCCGGTACTCTACTAAAAGGAGGCCTTAATATCCCTTAGTTTCCGTAAGGACCCCGCTGCCACGGGAGGGTAGGACAAAAGATGTCATGCAAGTTCTTTTCCATAAGCACGTATGACTATATTCGGAATACATGCCTACATTACATTGATGAACTAGAGCTAGTTATGTGTCACCCTAGGTTATGACTGTTACATGATGAACCGCATCCGGCATAATTCTCCATCACCGATCCATTGCCTACGAGCTTTCCATATATTGTTCTTCACTTATTTACTTTCCCGTTGCTATTGCTATCATCACTACAAAATACAAAAACATCACTTCTACTACTGTTACCTTTTGCTACCATTACCACTACTATCATATTACTTTGCTACTAAATACTTTGCTGCAGATATTAAGTTTCCAGGTGTGGTTGAATTGACAACTCAGCTGCTAATACTTGAGAGTATTCTTTGGCTCCCCTTGTGTCGAATCAATAAATTTGGGTTGAATATTTACCCTCGAAAATTGTTGCGATCCTCTATACTTGTGGGTTATCATGGTGCTATAGTACATCCACATTGATGGAGACTTCAACCCACAAAGGGTAACGGTTGCGCGAGTCCACGGAGGGCTCCACCCACGAAGGGTCCACGAAGAAGCAAACTTGTCTATCCCACCATGGCCATCACCCATGAAGGACTTGCCTCACTAGGTTAGATCTTCATGCAGTCGGTGATCTCCTTGCCCTTACAAACTACTTGGTTCAACTCCACAATCTTGATGGCGGCTCCCAAGTAACACCAAACCAATCTAGGAGACACCACTCTCCAAAAGGTAATAGATGGTGTGTTGATGATGAACTCCTTGCTCTTGTTCTTCAAATGATAGTATCCCCAACACTCTATCACATATTTGGATTTGGTGGAAAGATGATTTGAGTGGAAAGCAACTTGGAGAAGGATAGAGATCAAGATTCATATGGTTAGAATGGAATATCTTGGTCTCAACACATGAGTAGGTGGTTCTCTCTCAGAAAATGAATGTTGAAGTGTAGGAACGTTCTGATAGCTCTCTCCACGAATGAAGAGTGGGTGGAGGGGTATATATAGCCTCCACACAAAATCTAACCATTACACACAAATCACCAAACTCGGTGGGACCGAATAATGAAACTCGGTCGGACCGATTTAGTTCATAATGTGACCATTAGGCATTTCGGTGGGACCAATATGATCAACTCGGTGAGACCGTTATGCTAGGGTTAGGGTAAAACCTCATCTCGGTTTGACCGATTACACAAACTCATTGAGACCGATTTTGGTAATAAGCAAAACAGAGAGTTGGTCAGGCAAACTCGGTGGGACCGATTGCTTTTCTCGGTAAGACCGAAATTATTGCAACAGGCAACAGAGAGTTTGCAAGCCCATCTCGCTGAGATCGAGATACCATCGGTGAGACCGAATGGATTAGGGTTTGTGGCAGTGCCTATGTCAAGAGAACTCGATGGCGCCGAATAGAACATTTCGATGGGGCCGAGTTTGATCTTTAGTTTGGGACATATGTGGATATGAGAAAATGGTTGAGGGTTTTTTGGAGCAAATCGCTAAGCATTTTGAGCAAGAAACCCGTTAAGCAACACCTCATCCCCTTTTAATAGTATTGGCTTTCATATGGACTCAATGTGATCTTGGATCACTAAAAGTAAAATGTGGAGTCTTGAGGTTTAGATCTTGAGCCAATCTTTTGTCCTTAGCATTTTGAAGGGGTTCCACATCTTCTTGTCCATGCCACTCCATCTGTTGAACTTGTCTGAAATATTCTAGATAAAAACATTAGTCCAACAGGAGATATGTGGACATTAATTACCAAAACCACCCAGGGAGCACTTGTGCTTTCAATCTCCCCCTTTTTGGTAATTGATGACAACATACATCCAAGTTTTAGATAAAGATATAGCGAATAACAAGTAAAGCTTTGGAAGGACATGTAACATACATAGGCTCCCCCTACATGTATGCAATCATGTCAATATGGAAAGTAAGAGCATGTGAATGTATAAACATGACAGAGCAAGCAATGTGTTACATGTATCTTGGCTATATGCATCAGAGCAAATGATGTGAATATGTGAAGTGTAACTTCCTGTTCATGATTCCTTCTTGCAAACAATATGTACATTAGCAAGAAATCTTCATGTATATGAGTGTGATGTAGATACTTACCTTGTGGTCTTGAGCTGGCTTAGGAAGAGATGAACCTGAGTAAACAAGGTTAGATAACACATGTACAACTACTAGACAGAGCAAACCAAAGAGCCACGAGAGTACCAAGACTGGGATGACATGTAGACTGTGAGTACTAGGTACTCTATTGGATATAGAGATGTTCCCAAGGGTAAAAGGTATGCAATGAATTCAAGATTTCCTTCCCTTAGATGTCTTTCTCCCCCTGAATCTTATATTTGATAATAGGAGAATATAGGGAACAAAAAATCTGAGCAAAACAGATCAGAGCACAGAAACATAAAACATAAAACAAACTAACATGTCTTTCCCCTCTTAAAGACATGTGACTTCTCTCCTCTTGAATACTAAGCATCTGGGGTCTCTCTCCATTTGAAATGATTAAGCATTCTCCCCTTTGAAGTACTCTCCCCCTTTTTAAGTGACTAAGCTTTGATGTGATCTCTCTCTCCCCCTTTGACATCAATTTCCAAGAAGGGATCTTCTGGATTGTGAGTCAAAATAGGTTTGGTCCTTGAGCCATAGAGCAAAGCAGCATATAGAGTGTGATGCTGGTAGAGGACGAGAGTGGAGCTGGAGTAAAAATGCAGGATACAAGTGGCAAACTGTCTTCTCTGAAGTGAAATCAGGTAACACTGAGTTGTATTCTTCGGTGGCACTGAAATGGTTCGGTTTGACCGAAAGCTACAGACCGGTGTGAACGAGTCCAACATAGAGAGAACATTTGTCACGTCATCTCACTAGGCAAAAAAGATCTCACAAAGATTTGCAATGAATTGGATGTAGGGAATGCAGAACAAAACAAAGAAAAGAAAATCTAGATGAAGTTTTTTTTATTAAAGAAAGGGGAAAATGCAAGGGACAAATGCAAGAACTCAGAAACACTAGAGAACTTCATCTAGAATTGGGCGGTGACAAAGTCACCTATGTTAGAGTATATTGATTGAGGAGTCAAGTGAGAACACTTGATCATAGGTCATACTCATCGTTTAAGCTCAAAATGGGGTTACCATTTTTTCATTTAAGCATTTTGATATATTCGCATCTTGTTGAGTTGCTTTGACCCATGACTTCGGGTAAAGCTTCTCTAATATGGAATAACATACCTTGGGTGGTGGTGTTGTACTTGATCATGTAGTTGAACTTGTGTGGGATGCTCAAGGTTGATGTACCTCAATTGGAGCACCACTTGTAATTGGAGTTCATCTACCTACATGGCTTAGTATTTCAAGGAGGAGCACTTGTGTATCCAACATGACAAACATGAAATTTGATACCAAATGAAATTTGATATAGAACTTGTCAAAAGGATATGTTGAAAGGTTTCATGCTTCCTTGTCCTAATCCACTATGTTGTAGAGACTTGGTGATGTAGAGGTTCCTCAAGATGTAAGTGAGTTCCAATCTCATAGAATTAGATTCACTCAAGTACCTACAAGGGTTAGATAGCATGCAAGGGTACAAATATATCCAAGACACATGATCATCATCATAAGAGAAAAGTCAAGGATTAGTCATAGGCTCATGCCTTGCATGTATCCACATGGAGTTCCTACTCCAAGTTTGAAGCATCAATGATGTTCAATTCACCTCTCAAATGGCAAAATACTTTCTCATCAAGCGGTTTGGTGAAGATATCCGCCAATTTCTTATCGGTACGAACATGCTTAAGATCAATGTCCCCTTTGGCAACATGATTTCGAATGAAATGATGACGAGCTTCAATATGCTTAGTTCGAGAATGTTGCACGGGATTGTGAGCAATCTTAATAGAACTTTCATTGTCACAAAGCAATGAAACATGTTTCACATAGATCCCATAATCTTTAAGAGTTTGGGTTGTCCAAAGTAATTGAGCACAACATGAACTGGTGGCAATGTATTCCGCTTCGGCGGTGGATAAGGATACCGAGTTTTGTTTCTTGGAGGACCAAGATACAAGGGATCTACCAAGAAATTTACAAGTACCCGAAGTGGACTTTCTATCAACCTTGTCACCGGCATAGTCCGAATAGGAGTAGCCAACAAGATCAAAAGAAGACCTCTTAGGTTACCAAATGCCAAAATTTGGTGTATGTATTAGGTATCTCACTATCCTTTTCACAGCCTTAAGATGACATTCTTTGGGGGCCGCTTGATATCTTGCACACATGCATACACTTAGCATGATATCGCGACGGGAGGCACATAGATATAATAATGAACCAATCATAGAGCAATAAACCTTTTGGTCAACCGGTTTGCCATCCTTGGTCAAGTCAAGATGTCCACTAGTAGGCATGGGGGTTTTCATACCTTTGCTTTCTTGCATGTTGAACTTCTTGAATAAGTCCTTGGTGTACTTTGTTTGAGAAACAAAGGTGCCTTCCTTAGTTTTCTTGATTTGCAAACCAAGAAAGAACTTGAGTTCACTCATCATAGAAATCTCAAACTTCTCCGACATTAGCTTTCCAAACTTTTCACTAAAATGAGGGTTAGTTGAACCAAATATGATATCATCAACATAAATTTGGCACACAAATAATTCACCATTAACCCTTTTAGTAAAAAGATTAGAATCAATCTTTCCAATTGATCAGTTGAAAGTACAACGGGATATTTCGCCCGAACTATGAGTGTCGTGTTCCCCACTGGGACTAGGCGATGACGACTATGCTCGGCTAAATCTAGGTAACACAATTTTAAGAGACGGATGCAGAAAATAAAACCTAAACTAAACAAGGTTGACGACAAAGAAAATGAAAAAAGAACCAGAGGGGGATAAAGATTTGAACTCGCTTTCTTATTGGTATTTCAGATTACTACTGACAGCATAGACTAAAACAAGAGGGAAGTAACATGACAAGGAAACATATATAACTATCATACATATAACAGAGGGAAGAAACAATAATATGATAGGGACAAAAATATATCAAAACACGAACATATATATTTATATCACAGGTACAAAGCTAACAAGGATACCACAAACTGAACACTACACCAACAGGAATATAAAGCACAAGTACGGGGCTCACATCACACTAGCCAATTCACGCTGACAAATATTAGTACAACAATAATAGACACAAGGATTCAGACACTAGAAACCGAATATTGTATAGTTTTACACAAGTACATTGAAATTATAGCAGACCATAAAACACACGAAGGCACCAATAATGTGTGCAGAACAGTACACCATATTCATCATACTGATTTTAGAAATTCGTGAGAAGTAAAGAGAGAAAAGGGGAACAACAACAGTTGGGGTCCTAGAAGAATACGGCAGCAAGAGGGGTTCAGAGCAGAGCTTCAGCGAGTGAGGAGCAGCAAGGGGGCACTGGCGAAGAGCAGTAGCAGGTTGGAGATTAGAGTATTAGCAGCAGCAGCAGGGGCGTCAGGGAGAGAGAAGCAGCAGGTTGAGGCAATAGCAGCAAGGGGATGCAAGGAGAAGGAGCAGCAGGAGCGTTGAGAGAAGAAGAAGAAGAAGAAGAAGAAGAAGAAGAAGAAGAAGAAGAGCAATAGCAGGGTTAGGAGTTCAGGGAAGAAGACAACAGCAAGAGGAGGAGTAGAAGGGCAGCAGGGAGATGGAGGAAGAGGGCAGCACGGGCGTTGGGCGCGTGATGGATCAGGCACCGCCGGCCCTTTGTCTGGTGAGTTGTGTGAGGTGGATGTGGTGCGGATGGATGGATGGGTGGTGATGTTGGTTGTGGTGGAGTGGTGGAGCTGGTGACGCGCCGCCACGCCGGCCTGGCCGCGGCGGCGGCCGGAGGTGGAGAAGGAGGGATGAGGGAGAGAGATGTGTGCCAGGCTCGGTTTGGAAATGGAGGCTGCTAGGGATTTTGATCCCCTCCTTGATCTGCCATTTTGCACTTTTGCCCTCCTTCTTCTCTTCTTCAACCTCAAGTAGATCCCTTTCTTCTTTAGTGTTGGCCCTTCGTTTCTTTAATTCTTCATACTCGAGTCCCTTCGCAAAATGCAGCAACTGCAACCTCTTAGACACTGTAATATAAAAGGATTTGGGCCTTTTCGCCATTTTCTGCAAAAGATGGAGTAGTGTTGTAAATGTGACATAATATGCGTATTTGAATATCTTTCGAGTAAATAATGTGAAAATATGATTACAATTTGATGCAAAAAGGCTAAAAAGATTATATGAGGAAATTCTCTATCACCAATCTCAAAGCCTTTTTCAATAAGGAACTTGGTCAAGCATTTATACCATGCTCTAGGAGCTTGTTTAAGACCATAAAGAGCTTTGTGAAGTTTGTAAACATGGTCGGGTTTCTTAGGATTGACAAAGCCGGGAGGTTTCTTAACATAAAATTCCTCCTCAATTTCACCATTTAGAAAAGAACTTATAATGTCCATTTGGTACAAGGTAATATCATGGTGATTAGCATAGGCAAGTAACATGCGAATGGACTCAAGTCTAGCAACGGGGGCATATGTCTCACCATAGTCCATACCTTCGACTTGAGTGTAGCCTTGGGCGACAAGACGTGCTTTGTTGCGGACGACTTGGCCATCTTCGTCTTGCTTCTTGCGAAACACCCATTTGGTGCCAATGATGTTGTGGTTGTTGTCGGGCTTCTCGACCAATGTCCACACTTGATTTCCCTCAAAGTTGTGTAGCTCTTCATGCATGGCATTTATCCAATTCGGATCTTCCAATGCTTCTTCAACCTTCATAGGTTCAATGCTAGAGATGAATGAATAATGTTCGCAAAAATTAGCCAAATGAGTTTTAGAGTGAGTGATTCTCCCGGTTTGGATATCATTGAAGATTTGCTTGACGGGATGGTATCTTGAGACTCTTCCTCGAACTCGTGAGAGCTTTTGCTTGGGTTGGGGTGGAACATATTCTTCTTCATCGTGTCCTTCTTCTTGGCCTTCTTCATTGTTGACGTTGTTGTTCTCTTGTCGTGGTGGAGAAGGAGGTTGATGTGGTTCATCTTGGTGTACTTCCTCATTTTCTTCATCTTGATGTGTCCCACTTGTGGATGCTTCCGTGTCAACTCTTGGTTCACCTTGTCGTGAGGTAGAAACTTCCACTTGGACGGACGAGGTACTCTCCTTCACCTCCGTTGGAAGAATCTTGCCAATAGACAAGTCTTGGATTGCTTCCGAAGGGTTTTTGTATCCTACATGAATTGGCAATTGCTCTACTTGCGAGCTGTTAGATTCATCAAACTTCACATCTACCGTCTCTTCAACCTTTCAGGTGAAATTGTTGTAGGCACGGTAAGTGTGAGAGTTTGAGCCATAACCGAGTAGGAAACCCTCATGAGATTTAGGAGAAAATTTAGAACGACGATGCTTATCAAGAATGTAACACTTTGAGCCGAATACTCGAAAGTATCCAACTTGGGGTTTGTCACCGGTGAGGAGCTCGTATGCCGTCTTGCCAAGTAACTTGTGAAGATACAAGAGATTTGTTGCATGACAATCCGTCTCAACCACTTCCGCCCAAAAGTATTTTGGAGTCTTTTACTCGTCAAGCATAATTCTTGCCATCTCAATAAGAGTTTGGTTCTTCCTCTCAACAACTCCATTTGCGTTCTTGAGCTTCGTTCCATTGTTGCTGCGAACCTTCTTGATCTTCACTTCACATTGATTTTGGGCCTTACTAGAAAAGTTCTTGAAGATCTTTTGGACCTACGATTTATCATCAAGAAAGAACACCCACGCAAATCATGAAAAATCATCGACTATGACAAGACCATACCACTGAGACTTCTATAGGCATTGGGACCAAAGAGATCCATATGAAGTAGCTCGAGCAGTCTTCTCGTGGTCATGATGTTCTTCACGGGATGACTTCTTCCAACTTGTTTTTCTGCTTGACAAGCACTTCATAATCTATCCTTGTCAAATATAACATCTTTTACTCCAAGGATATGATCACCTTTAATAAGCTTATCAAGATTTCGCATGCCCACATGACCTAACCTTCTATGCCACAACTAGCCTTTCAAAGATTTAGCAATAAAACAAGTTCTAGGTTGAGCCTTTTTAGTGAAGTCAACAATGTAAATATCACCTCTACGTATACTGGTAAAAACCATTTTATGATTATCTCTACGAAACACTTGGCAATCTACTTCAGTAAATAGGACATTGAAGCCAAAATCAACAAGTCTAGATACGGAAAGTGAATTGTAGACAAGAGATTCAATGAGCATAACATTTTGTATGGAGCTATCATGTGAGATGGCCACCTTACCCTTTGAGTTGTCACCAAAAGTGACATACTTTCGATGATCGTCGTTTTCAGCAAGCTCACGAAACATATCCTTATCTCCGGTCATATGATCGGCCCATCCACTATCAAGGAACCATTCCTTTCCTCCAGCCATGTAGCCGCGAAGATTAGCCATAAGACCAAAGTGTCTCATAGAATCATCGAGATCAAATTCACTATCATCATCCTCTTCATAGTATCCATGTTCAACATCGTCTTGTGATGGATCAATACCTAGAGAGGGTAATTCATTAGACAAATGGTCATCACAATAATCATCTTTATGAATTCTAATGGCTTCAGAGATGATATCGCTAATGATTCCAACATCTCCTTTGGCACGCGTAAGATTAGTAAGCTCAAATAGACAGTCACCAAATTTGGGGTCATTGCAACTCATCTTACTCAACGGAATAGACTTATGAAGGATCTCATCTAAGTTTTTCAAGGAATAGTTTGGAAATCGTTCCTCAAGAAATCTCCAGATAGTGTAGGCACAATCAAGAGTAGGCAAGCAACCAATCAAGTTTCTAGGCAAACCTCTAGTGATAAGATTAATAGTTCTAACGTTGCGAATCATGTCAATAGACTCATCAAGGGTAGGATGCAAAGGATCAACATGGGGTGCACAAGGGCTAGTAATATACTTGTTCAAATGATATTCATTGAAAATCACAAGCACCTCATTTTTTCACTCATGAAAGTACTCTCCATCATGAATAGGCACTCTAAGTATAAGACTCCACAACGTAGACTCATCCATCTTCCTCCAAAGGTGTTTAAACCAAAGCAATGGAGACCAATACTCTGATATCAATTGAAAGGATAGAGAAGAGGTGTCTAGAGGGGGTGAATAGATTCTTAACAAAGAAAAGTAGGAGTTTTTAATTTCTTCAAGTTAAGGTGGAGTTTTATCACAAGTTTAAACATTCACAATACATTCAAGCAAGCATGACAAGAGTATATGAGTAGCGAAAAGTAAAGCACGCAATTTGCAAGAAAGTAAAGGGATGGGATTGGAGTGTGCAATGCAATTGGAGACACAGAGATTTTTGGTGTGGTTCCGCTAGGTGGTGCTATCGTACATCCATGTTGATGGAGACTTCAACCCACGAATGGTAACGGTTGCACGAGTCCACGGAGGACTCCACCCACGAAGGGTCCACGAAGAAGCAACCTTGTCTATCCCACCATGGCCATCGCCCACGAAGGACTTGCCTCACTAGGGTAGATCTTCACGAAGTAGGTGATCTCCTTACCCTTACAAACTCCTTGGTTCAACTCCACAATCTTGACGGAGGCCCAAGTGACACCTAACCAATCTAGGAGACACCACTCTCCGAAAGGTAATAGATGGTGTGTTGATGATGATCTCCTTGCTTTTGGCTTCAAATGATAGTCTCCCCAACACTCAACTCCCTCTCACAGATTTGGATTTGGTGGAAAGATGATTTGAGTGGAAAGCAACTTGGAGAAGGCTAGAGATCAAGATTCATATGGTTGGAATGGAATATCTTGGTCTCAACACATGAGTAGGTTGTTCTCTCTGAGAAAATGACTGCTGGAGTGTAGGCACGTTCTCATAGCTCTCTCCATGAATGAAGAGTGGGTGGAGGGGTATATATAGCCTCCACACAAAATCTAACCATTACACACAAATCACCAAACTCGGTGGGACTGAATAATGAAACTCGGTCGGACCGATTTAGTTCATAATGTGACCGTTAGGCATTTTTGTGGGACCGATATGATCAACTCGGTGAGACCGATGTGCTAGGGTTAGGATAAAACCTCATCTCGGTTTGACCGATTACACAAACTCGGTGAGACCAATTTTGGTAATAAGAAAAACAGAGAGTTGGTCAGGCAAACTCGGTGGGACCGATTGCTTATCTCGGTAAGACTAAAATTATTGCAACAGGCAACAGAGAGTTTGCAAGCCCATCTTGGTGACACTGAATGGATTAGGGTTTCTGGCAGTGGCTATGTCAAGAGAACTCAGTGGCGCCGGATAGAACATTTCGGTGGGGCCGAGTTTGATCTTTGGTTTGGGCCATATGTGGATATGGGAAAGTGGTCGAGGTTTTTTTGGAGCATATCACTAAGCATTTTGAGCAAGAAACCCATTAAGCAACACCTCATCACCTTTTAATAGTATTGGCTTTCCTATGGACTCAATGTGATCTTGGATCAATGAAAGTAAAATGTAGAGTCTTGAGCTTTAGAGCTTGAGCCAATCTTTTGTCCTGAGCAGTTTGAAGGGGTTCCACATCTTCTTGTCCACACCACTCCATCTGTTGAACTTGTCTAAAATATTATAGATAAAAATTAGTCCAACAGGAGATATGTTGACATTAATTACCAAAACCACCTAGGGAGCACTTTGTCGGCGTCCTGGGAACGGGGGTCCCTAGACTTGCTTGCCTGCGGCCCATGGCGTGGCAGTGCTGGCAGGTCTGTACGGCCCATCGTCATCGACAAGGAACCAAGACCCTCGCGAGGGGCCAAGCCTCGCAAGGCGGACAACGAAAGACCTCCTCAGGAGCAGCCTCGCTAGGTAGGCTCCCTTTCGAATTGGCCATTGTTGGCTCCCTTCCCGCTCAATATTTGGGAAGAGGACCAGGGCCACTATAAATAGAGCTAGCTATCAGCGTAGCTAGAGGGAGAGAAAATAAAGGGAGGGAGATCTGATCCCTATCCTCGGCAACACACCCACCAAGCACAAGAACACCTCGACCTTGGGAGGCTGTTCATCCACATGTGTAGTAAATTAGAAGGAATTTTCAAACATATTGGTCTCAAGGCATGGCACATGCATTGAGTGCCATGGCATTTTAATTCCAAAAAAATAAAAAATGTTCAGAAAAACATGAAACCTTGCTTGATTTAATGTCATGCCACCAAGATGATGTGGTAAAAAATTGGCATGTTTGACGAAAGTTTGAACACACACCCCTCACAAACCGGAGCAACTCACTAGAAGGTTCGTGGTTCTGAGAGGGAACAATGCATGTTTGATGACGAACGGGAGATAGCTTCTGATGCGGAGCATCCTAAGATCATCCCCATGGATGCACCCACACCTCCAACGGCACCATGTGGAACAATGACACGAGGCCGAGCCAAAGCTATCGAAGATAAGGTGAACTCGCTCCTCTCCGAACTTCCACTTTATATGCATGAGACATGGCTACTACCTAAGTCCGAGATGTTGTGCATGATTAGGTACCAAGAGGGTCCTCCCGAAGATGCGCATGAAGACGGACAAGTCCCCAAGTCCTCGGATGAGGAGAACCAACGGAAGGAGCCAAGAGCATCTCCCAGGCCCCGGACATCCGGCCAAGGCCTCGGACATCCGGCCCCTGGAGCGCCTGCCTCTTCAGCTGCTTAGCCTCCAAGTGCCTACAGGCCCCGTACATCGGGCCCTCAAGCCCGGACATCCGGCCCTTCCCGAGGCCCCGGTTGTCCGGCCCCCCTACCCGGAAATCCGGACACCCTTGAATCTGAGAGCAACAAATGTCACCGCTCCAGCCCAGACATCCGGCGTCGCCTGAACGGCCGGACGTCCGGCCTCCCTGTCTACGCACAGTAAAGGGCCGAGGCCCGTGTATCCCCTTCTCCCCCTAGACTATATATACTCTATCCCGTACAAGTTTCTAGGATTAGCGTTGTGATAGCTCATTTGAGAGATAGAGCTTCGCTCATCCATATCGGATCTACTCCACGAGAGACCGTGGCCCCTCTACGGAGAAGATCCACCTTGGATTCAAGACCCCTCACGGGAAGATCCCCTTGTGGATTCAAGACCTCCTCACGGAGAAGAACCGATTACCTCTTGTATCGTCCGTTGTTGACTTTGGATCTTGTATCTCTCTTTGTGTTTCGAGGATCTAGCACATGTGTGATCATACTTGTTGGTTTGAGTGTTCTCTTGTATCCCCCTCGTGATTTTCCCCTCGTTTTCCTCCTCGTGTTCTTCGCGTTCTTCACGGGATCCGCTCCTTTCGTGAAAGATCGGGCCACTAGGGTTCTACCCTACATCATCTTGGTATCTAGAGCCACGTTCATCACGATTTCGGAGCCTCCCTGTTCTGTTTCTAGCCTTGTTTTGTTGTTTTTCATCCTAATTCGAAAATTCCCCACCAAAAATAGCCCCAAATTTTTTTTGTGATTTGTTGGTGTGTTGAGATTTTGTTTGTTTGGATCCGTGGATTTGCTTTGTTTTGAGTGGATCTAGCTTCCCTTCATTTTTCCCCTTTTCCCATCCACAAATTCCTCCGAAATTTTGCCCGAATATAACCTCCCCACGCGTGTTCATCCCGTTCGTCCCCGGATCCAGAGCCCGGACATCCGGCCCCACCCGGACATCCGGCCCCTGGCAGCAACATCTCCATCCACCGCCCCGTTTTCCACCCATTTTCCACCAAATTTTGTTCCAGTGCCCACCATATACCATATATACTTCTGCATACCTCCACCACTTCCGCATAACCCAACCATTTTTGGAACGTTTCGCTCTCCGACACAATTGCTACTTCGAGGTTTGAGAATTTGAGTTGCGGTACGTATCCTTTTGTGTTTCGGCTATCTAGGTACGGTTCGACATCGACATCACCGCCGCTCGTCTTCGCCACGAACGCGTCATCAACATCGACCACCTCGACTACGACTTGGTATTCGTGCCACCATTTTGACACCATACGGAAGCAAGACCGGTAACCTCATCTTGGTATTGGACATATCATTCTTGCCATTACATTGATAGCCATCATAGCCTTACTCCTTTGCGTTGCTTACCTATCGAGACTAGCCATTGAGTATTGCCGGCAACGAGACTTGTGCACATTAGTGATCATACTTCCCATAGCATCCATACATAATTGTTGCCTATATTGGTATCATCTCTTGTGTCACAAAGTTCTCATCACATACTCATTTGCTATCTTGGTTCGTCGAGCATTGCATGAGAAAAGAGCTCAAACATCAAAGAGCCAAACAAGATTTTAAGCAAAGAGACAAGATAAGCAAAGAGCTTTTAAGCAAGAACCATAGCATCTTACAACATTAAGATTGTCATACTCGATCATCTTGGATCATATCATACCAACACCTTGCATAGAACATATTTGGGATAGAAGTTGTTTCATTTTTGCTAAGTAGGTTGTGCACAAGTTCTTGTATCCGCCTATTGTGCAATCGTGCTAGCGTCTCTCCAGTGTTGTGCAACAAGAGCATTTTTGTGGATTCCACATTTTGGCTCACCTTTGGTTGCACAACCCCACTTATCTTTTTGCGTGTGTGTTTCCGTGTACCTTATATGCTTGGTCTACTTGTTACATTGCATCTTGCGAATCTTTTCCAACATTATTGAAGCTCACTTACAATTGCATCAAATTTTGTGCCACCATCCTAACCAAGCTCCACCAAAATCTTTTACTTCTGTAGGTGTGAGAAACCAACAAGAACTCGTACCAATTGTGTTATTTCCTTGTCCTACATTGGAGTGATCCTCGATCCACTTTCAACTTCGGTCAAGGTACATTTGGTACTCGTTCTTCCCTTTCTACCACTCACATTTGTCTTGGAATGATGGATAGGCCAAGTACTTCTACCAACCCACTCTTCATGGAGCAAGATGATGACATGAACTCTTTCGTCACCAAGAGTCACCTCTTCGGTGCACAACGTGCTTTGCAGCAAGAGCAACAAGCTATGAGTGAACGCATCGATAACCTTGCCGCCGACTTGCGACTTTCCGAGCAACGTACAAGGGACAACTTCGACCACAAGCTCGACGATCACAAGCAAGAGAATGACGCAAGGATGGACGAAATTCGTGCTTTGTTGCTCAACCGCTCGTCTTCCACCTCAAGAAGGAGCCGTTCAAGCCGCCACTCTGACTTCACCCTCTCCGGCTCAAGTACACCGACATCGAACACTCTTCGTCGAGCCGCGCGCACCAACCGTCAAGCAAGCCTCAATCCCCTATGAGACACCGACTCTCAAGAGCGCCGACAACGTCAAACTCAAGAGGCCTTTGCGCTACCACGAGAACGGCAACGACAACGCCAACATGAAGAGGAAGAGCGAGCGCGTCTACACCAAATTGCCCAAGATGCCGAGGCACCACGTCAAGAACAACAACTCCGTGACGCTCAAGCACTTGCGGTGCAATAAGCTCTACACGATTCAAGTCAAGCCGTTGCCGACCGAAGCCAACAAGCCCGTGACCAAGAGGAAGCACATCGCGAAGAAATTCAAGAACAAAGATTTCATGCTCGCGTGCATCGTCAAGTTCCTCTTCGAGCTCGCGAAGACCCTCCACAAGCCCGCCAACACCATCAAGTTCATCGAGAGCATGAAGACAATGGAAATCCTCCACGACAAGAGCAACATGAGGATAACAACCCTCCGCGCCAAGAGCACCACGAGTTGCACAATCATCAACAACATGGATGTCATCATCCCCGACCCCAACAGAATGAAGAGCAACGTTATGGCAAACTCAAGTTCACCATGTCCAAGTTCAACGGAAGCAACGATCCCGAAGAGTACCTTTCATGGGCATTGAAGGTTGACAAGATCTTCCGTTTGCACAATTTTGAAGAAGAGAAGAAGATCGCGATGGCATCCCTTGAGTTCCAAGATTATGTCCTCATTTGGTGGGAACAAATCATAGAGCGCCAGGAGGCAAGAGGTGAACCACCCATCACTACTTGGGCGCAAATGAAGGATTTCATGAGAGCACGCTTCGTACTTACCTACTACAACCGCGACCTCTTCAAGAAACTCCAACAACTCAAGCAAGGAACAAAGAGTGTTGAAGAATACTACAAGGAGATGGAGATTGCAATGATAAGAGCCAATGTCACGGAAGATGATGAGCAAACAATGACACGTTTCTTGAACGGACTCAATCACCCTATCAAGAAGATCGCCGACTTCCAACCATACTCAAATCTCCTCGAGCTAGTGCACCAAGCTACGAAAGCGGAACACCAAGTGCAAGATGATTTCAAGTATGCCAAGTTCGCATACAAGTCCTACGGCTTCTCCAAAAACCAAGCTTCAACGACTCCAACACCGACTACAAGACCTTCTACTTCCAACATCGACAAGTCGACTTCCAAGAAAGCTTCGTCAACGACAAGCCATCCTCCTACGAGCAACTTCAAGCCTAGAGCTTCATCATCATCAACCCCAACCGATGAGACCGTCAAGATGAGTTCCTTCAAGTGTTTCACTTGCGGAGGCCGAGGCCACAAGTCCTAAGAGTGCACCAACAAGCGAACCATGGTCTTCAACGAAGATGGCACTTATGACTCCATAACCGAAGGCGAAATGGAAGACCTCAAGCAAGTCGCCATGCACCGCCAAGTGAACAATGAAGACGAACAAGTCTTTTGTGATGAAGACTCAAGTCCCGCACTTGTTGTCTCCAAAGTCTTGAATCTCCAACATCACCAAGAAGAAGACCAATGATGCTACATATTCCACACCAAGGCCGGCGTCAATGGACGATCCGTCAAGGTCATCATTGATGGAGGGAGTTGTCATAATCTCGCAAGTGAAGAAATTTGCTCCAAGCTCCAATTGCCCAAGACGAAGCATCCACATCCATACAAAGTACAATGGCTTAGTGACTCCGGCACTATCCAAGTCAAGCACCGAGTACAAGTCTCCTTCAAGATCGGCGCCTACGAAGACACCTTGGAGTGCGACGTCGTTCCAATGACCGTTTGTCATCTTCTGCTTGGACGGCCATGGCAATTCGATAGAGGAGTCATACACAATGGCCGAACGAACCACTACATCTTCAAGATGAAGGGCAAGGAGTACGTCCTCCGTCCAATTTCGCCAAGTCAAGTGATCGCTGACAAGCAAACCACCCATCGTGGATATCATAGTGAGAGAGCGAGCCACCAAAAAGAGAGTGAGCTCCACAAGCCAAAATTGAGTGCCTCCACGATGAGCAAAAACAAGAACCTAGTTCTATTTGCCACCAAACGTGAGATGAGAGAAGTGTGTGAGAACCCATCTAGTGTCCTACACTACGTCCTCGTGTGCAAGGACAATGCATCACAAACTAACACTTCTCACACTCTTCCTCTAGTGTTGTCTTCTCTTTTGCAGGAATTTCAAGATGTTTTCCCCGATGAGCTACCTCCGGGTCTACCTCCTCTACGAGGCATTGAGCACCTAATCGACCTCATCCCCGGAGCACCTCTTCCGAACAAAGCTCCATACCGTGTCAACCCCGACGAAACAAAAGAAATACAAAGGCAAGTAAAGCATCTCATAGACCATGGACATGTGCGTGAAAGTTTGAGCCCTTGTGTCGTTCCGGTCATTCTTGTGCCAAAACGTGATGGTAGTTTTCGCATGTGCTCCGATTGTAGACCTATCAATGCTATCACCGTTCGCTATAGGTATCCCATTCCACGCCTAGATGATATGCTTGATGAGCTTAGCGGTGCCACTATATTTTCCAAAATTGATCTTAAGAGTGGTTACTATAAAATCCGCATACAAGAGGGTGATGAATGGAAAACCGCCTTCAAAACCAAGTTTGGTTTGTATGAGTGGTTAGTCATGCCTATGGGTCTCTCGGAAGCACCGAGCACTTTTATGCGCCTCATGAATCATGTCTTTCGCCCTTACATTGGTATATTTGTTGTGGTCTACTTTGATGATATTCTTGTGTTTAGCAAATCTTTCAAAGAGCATGTCACCCATGTACGCACCATTTTGCAAACTCTTAGAAAAGAGTGCCTCTATGCTAATATGGAGAAATGCCGTTTTGGTGTTGATAAGCTTGTTTTCTTGGGTTTTGTTGTTTCTTCTAAGGGTGTTCATGTTGATGAGTCCAAGATTAATGCTATTAAGACTTGGTCGCAACCAACCAACTTGCATCAAGTACCTAGTTTTCTTGGCATTGCGGGTTTCTATCGTCGCTTTGTGAAGGATTTTAGCACCATTGCTTTGCCTTTGCATTCTTTGAGCAAGAAGAATGCGCCTTTTGTTTGGGGACCATCCCAAGATACCGCATTCAATGAGCTTAAGAATTTGCTTACTCATGCTCCCGTGCTTGCTTTACCAAACTTCGACAAGCCTTTTGAAATTCATTGCGATGCTAGTGGTAATGTCATAGGAGGTGTCTTAACGCAAGAGAATCGCCCCATAGCTTACTTTAGTGAGAAACTTTCCAGAGTGCAACTCAATTATCCCATCTATGACAAAGAGCTATATGCTTTAGTCCGTGTTTTGCATGAATGGGAACATTACCTTTGTCCCCATGAGTTTATCATTCATACCGATCATGAGACTCTCAAGTATCTTAAGGGACAAACTAAGTTGAACAAGCGTCATGCTAAATGGAGTGAATTTATTGAGTCTTTTCCCTATGTCATCAAGTACATCAAGGGTAAAGAAAACATAGTAGCGGATGCTCTTTCCCGCATATGCATGCTTGTCACACAACTTGAGTTAGATGTGATCGGCTTCGAGCATATAAAAGACTTGTATGAGCATGATGCAACTTTTGCTCCTCCTTATGCCAAGTGTTTGTCGAATACATCTTGGGAACGCTATTACATTAAAGATCGTTATCTTATGAGAGCTAACAAACTTTGCATCCCCGAGTCATCTCTTCATTTGTTGCTTTTGCAGGAATCGCATGGAGGAGGCTTAATGGGACACTTCGGACGCGACAAGACGTTCGCCACGCTCTCGAAGAGCTACTTTTGGCCAAAGATGTTTCTGGACGTCAATTGCTTCACCAACCGGTGTTCTACATGTCGCAAAGCTAAGTCCAAAGCTCAATCTCATGGTCTCTATATGCCTTTACCAATTCCATACCAACCATGGGAATACATTAGCATGGACTTTGTACTTGGTTTGCCTAGAACCCAAAATGGGAAAGATTCCATATTTGTCGTTGTGGACCGTTTCTCAAAAATGGCAAATTTTATTCCTTGCCACAAGATAGACGATGCTTCACATGTTGCTAATCTCTTTTGTAGGGAAATTTTGCGTCTCCATGGTGTGACAAAAACCATCGTCTTGGACCGCGACGTCAAGTTCCTTGGCCACTTTTGGAAGACCCTATGCGCCAAGCTCGGAATCAAGCTACTCTTCTCCACGGCGTACCATCCTCAAACCGACGGCCAAACGGAGGTGACAAACTGCACACTCTCCGCTCTACTTCGAGTACTCATCAAGAAGAACACCAAGGAGTGGGAGGAGTGCCTACCCATCGCCGAGTTCGCCTACAACCGAGCAAGACACTCAACAACTGGCAAGTCCCCTTTCGAGGTCGTCTACGGATTCAACCCTTTGTCACCATTGGATATTCTACCTCTACCACTCCAAGAGCGAATCAATTTGGACGCAAGTGCAAGAGCGACCCATATCAAGAAGGTGCATGAAGATACAAGAAACACCATTGAGCGTGAAGTACAATGCCTTGCGACCAAGCTCAACGTCAACAAGCACCCTCTGATATTCAACATTGGAGACCTCGTGTGGCTGAACCTTCACAAGGACCGTTTTCCCCAAGAACGCAAGTCCAAACTTCGACCACGCGCGGATGGACCATTCAAGGTGCTTGCACGCTACAACAACAACGCTTACAAGATCGACATTCGTCGTGACAAGTACTCCGTGAGCGACATCTTCAACATCAAAGATCTCTCGCCCTACCATGGTGATGAGGATTTTGATCCGAGGTCGGATCTTCCCCAAGGGAGGGGATATGATGCGCAGCAACCAAAGATCATCCCCATGGATGCACCCACACCTCCAACGGCACCACTTGGACCAATGACACGAGCCCGAGCCAAAGCTATCGAAGATAAGGTGAACTCACTCCTCTCTGAACTTCCACTTTCTATGCATGAGACATGGCTACTACCTAAGTACGAGATGTTGTGCATGATTAGGTACCAAGGGGGTCCTCCCGAAGATGCGCATGAAGACGGACAAGTCCCCAAGTCCACGGATGAGGAGAACCAACGGAAGGAGCCAAGAGCATCTCCCAGGCCCCGGACATCCGGCCAAGGCCCCGGAGATCCGGCCCCTGGAGCGCCTGCCTCTTCATCTGCTCAGCCTCCATGTGCCTAAAGGTCCCGGACATCCGGCCCGCAAGCCCGGACATCTGGCCCTTCCCGAGGCCCCGGATATCCGCCCCCTGCCTGGAAATCCGGACACCCCTCAATCCGAGAGCAACAAATGTCACCGCTCCAGCCCGGCCATCCGGTCCCCCCAGCCCGGACATCCGGCGTCGCCTGAACGCCCGGACATCCAGCCCGACGCCCGAACGTCCGGCCTCCCTGTCTATGCACAGTAAAGGGCCGAGGCCCATGTATCCCCTTCTCCCCCTAGACTCTATATACTCTATCCTACGCACAACTTTCTAGGGTTAGCGTTGTGATAGCTCATTTGAGAGATAGAGCTTCGCTCATCCATATCGGATCTACTCCATGAGAGAGACCGCGGCCCCTCTATGGAGAAGATCCACCTTGGATTCAAGACCCCTCACTTGAAGATCCCCGTGTGGATTCAAGACCTCCTCATGGAGAAGAACCGGTTACCTCTTGTATCGTCCATTGTTGACTTTGGATCTTGTATCTCTCTTTGTGTTTCGAGGATCTAGCACATGTGTGATCATACTTGTTGGTTTGAGTGTTCTCTTGTGTCCCCCCCCCCGTGATTTTCCCCTTGTTTCCCTCCTCGTGTTCTTCACGTTCTTCGCAGGATCCGCTCCTTTCGTGAAAGATCGGGCCACTAGGATTCTACCCTACATCAGCTTCCTCTTACGGCCTTCAAATTTCTTTCTACGTTTAACATGCACTAATACAACTGTCATGTGAAAATTTGGAAAATTTCAGGGGTCATTTGACCTTTTGAAGACATTTAAGTGATTTTCTAACCATTTAATGACCACAATTCAAATTTGAACTACATCTACATGCAACGCCTAAACATAATGGTTTGAAAAATCATATTCTGTGTACTTGTGTGCGAGTTAAAAATCATTAGATGATGTAAATATCTGGTGTTCAAAAAAGAAAATGTAAAGATCTCGCAAGACAACCGACCCCCACATGATTGGCACTCTATCTCGTGGCTCGAGGTTTGGTAGGTGAGTGGCGGGGATCATTAATCAGACACGGTTCTGTATTGAAAACCGTCAGCTATTATGTTCACACATGGATTTTGCTGCGGGAATCGTGTGTAATTCAAACTACAGTACTCGTAAATTTCGGCCACCAGCGTGTGTACTGTCCCAGTCGATCTAGATTCCGGCCGCCAATAAATACTCCCTTTCTCACGTCGTCACGCATGCATTCTCATCTACATCTCCCCTCACTCGCCCTCTGTCTCTCTCACAAATCTCTACCATGGTGCCGTCGATCTGCCCACGCGTCGACGGGGAGTCGCCGCCCCCCAAGGACGCCCACTCGAATAGCAGCGACAAGGACCCCTATGCGTCGCCTGACGAGATTGCGCCGGACCCCCAACTTTGGATTGGTTTTGGGGGCAGTACAATCTTTGTCTATGGAATTCGCTGCCGCCGGGTGAGAAAGCCAGGCAAGTGGTGTTCAAGAAGGAGATGGCGGAGGAGGAAGTCAGGTACCAGGCGGCCTGTGAAGCCCGTGATGATGTATGAAAAAGGAGGCGACAGAGCTTTGGGGGCGGGCGTGTCCTCGTGCCAAGGAGGTGTACGAAGACGGGTACTTCACGAGGAAGGTCATAGGCGCTGGGCGCCTCTTCGCTGCGTGGAGGTGGGCTGATAAGCTCCGGTGTGCCATCGAGGAGGAGCTCTAGTGGGCACCCAACGAAATGGCAAGATCGTTCGCACGCGTCTGCCAACAAGAGGCAGATTGGTACGCAAAGCGCTGCGAGGCGGAGGAGGCGGAGTACTGCCTCCGCATTGGGAAGACGCCATGCACCAGGGAGCTTCTGGCGAGGGGCTGCCAGAATACTGGCCCAGGAGGGATTGTTAGTTTTTGTATTGTTTGTTTTCAATTTTATGCATTGTACCTAGTAGTTAACTATCATCATGTATATGTGATGATATTATATATATATATATTCTATGATGAACTAATTAGTATACGCTTTCCATTTTCTATCTGTTTTTGTATACTAATTTGAATCTAGCTGGTATCATCCTATAAATAATGGAAAGCGTATATACACACACATTGAAACAGAACATATAAGAACGGAAAACAGAGTACCCACATTGAAACAGAGGAAAAAACAGAGCAATACTATGATGACTGTGAATACATAGCTATCCACGTCGAAATGACTCAACAAAATAAAACGCGTCCATGAGACCATGACCAACAACCCTTGCCTACAGTAGCTCTTGGCTCTTCCTGAACTCGTGCAAGCGTTCGTCCAAGCGGTCGACACGCTCGTGGTACATCTGGAGCGCGATCTCGAGCTCCAAGTTGGCTATTTCATCGGAGATCACCAGCTCGAGGATGTGACGGCCATGTTCCTCTATTGAGCCCAGGTGGACACCTGGGCCAAGGAGGTGGTCGAGCCTACGGACTAGCGCGTTGGCATCCAGCGGGCCGCTGACAAGGCGAACGACGGCACCCATGCGAACGGCGCGGCGGGCGTCCGTTGCAAGTATGACGCGGCCGGCCTGTAGTGCAAGGTACATCTGGAGCGCGATCTCGAGCTCCAAGTTGGCTATTTCATCGGAGATCACCAGCTCGAGGATGTGACGGCCATGTTCCTCTATTGAGCCCAGGTGGACACCTGGGCCAAGGAGGTGGTCGAGCCTACGGACTAGCGCGTTGGCATCCAGCGGGCCGCTGACAAGGCGAACGACGGCACCCATGCGAACGGCGCGGTGGGCGTCCGTTGCAAGTATGACGCGGCCGGCCTGTAGTGCAAGTACGGCACTGAGGTCCTCTGCCCAATCCTGGCGAGGAATGGGGATACTGACGGGATGTGTACCCAGCTGCGACGTTGTGTCGACAGCAGGCAAGCACCGATGGATCAGCTCTTGTTGTGCGGCACACCACGCCTCTCGCTCTGCGGCGCTCCAACGGTCTCGCAGTGCGGTGAGACGCAACTTATCGGCGCGGACGCGCCTAGCTTGCTCTGTAGCGCGCCATCGGTCATGTTGTGCGGCGAGCTGTAGCCTGTCGACGCTGACATGCCTATCTTGATCCGCGGCACTCAAGTGCCATGCGCCAAAGGTTTGCTCAACCCTGGCGATGACGCACATCACGACATCATCTATCGCGTTGCCCGGGAGCGCCTCGGCCTCGAGAGGCCATGGCACCTGCTCATTTTCCTAGCCGACGAGGTTGATGGCAGAGGCGGCGCTTTGGTGGGTTGGCATGCTTCGAAAAGGTGCATGTGCTACAGGTTGTGCTTGTCGCCACCGTGCGTCACGCGCTGCCTAGGTTTATGCGTGATATCACTGGGTAGCAGGAAACAGGTGAGGAAATGGCAGGAAACGGTGGCATGTTCATAAAACGCCATCAATTAATAGAAACTTAGCATAGAAGGAACACCGAGCTAGCACAAGAAGTAGATGATGATCAGATGAACACGGACCATACTAGGGAACCCGTTCGTGATGAATTCATCAATAGCAAATGGTTGAATACTAGCAAGTGTCCGCCCACAACACACACTGCTAATTCCATCACAAACAGGTCGGATGGATCAACTGTATGCCACGTATCCTACATTGTCAAAAAGTAATGCGTTAGACCTTATTTAACATGTGTTAAAAAAACAAGGCCGGCCGTTTCTTTTCCAATGTCTCAATGCAAACAGTTCATCCGAGTGAACCGTATGTTGTACATCGCACACACCTGCATCTGGCTGACCATTTCTTTTGTGTTGCCTAATCACAAACAGTTCGTCCGAGTGAACCGTATGATGTACATAGCACACACCTTCATCTATCCGCCTGTTTCGTTTGTTCCTCCTCATCGCAAACAGTTGATTGAATTGAACCGTATGCCTTGGGTCGCACACGCAACTAAAATCTGAAGCGTGTTTGATGCATCCTCCATCGCAAACATTTTGCACCTTTTTTGACCGGTTTTTTACACCACCGTTTGCGATGATGGCATTGCACACAGTTTCGTCGAAGGGTCTCCGATCGTAGTGTCGCATTAGCAGCATCCTGCAGTAGTGTCCTGATTGTGTACGCATCAAGCTGGTAGGCCCGGAAGTCAGCCTCTAAACCAGTGGCGGACAAATACAACCCATTTAAAAAAATAACAGCCCATTCCATATGTTCAAATGGAAAGTTCAACATTCAGAGCAAAGTAACAGGTCTGATCCAGATATAGAGTACTAAACTTCCTAGTTGACAACCATCATAGCCAAGTTAACTATCTACTCCCACTAATACTCTAGTAGTGTACAAGTACTAACTTATTCTTAGCTAACTAGACGATGCCGGCCGCCATCTGTGGTACACGCTAAACGCCGGCACCGGCATCCTCTGCCTCGCCTCAGACTTGCCAGAGGTGCGATAGGGCGCGTTTCTCGTGCGCGTTTGCCCTTTCCCTGCCGGCGTGGTCCACCAAAGCTTCGGCTTCTAAGTGGGAAACCCACTTGACGAGCTGGTAGTAAAATTCGGCGTCACGAACGCGTGCGTGCCCTACTGCCTCCAGGGCTATTTGCCGGGCGCCGGCCTCCAAGTAGTCGGCCTAGTTGCGGGCGCTCTGCTCGCGACTCAGAGCGTTGGTGCGCTGCTGCTCCATGTCCCGCTGGCGGCGCAAATCGGTGATACGCTGCTCCTCCGCTAGGCGGTCGTGCTCCAACAAATCCTCATACTCCGCATTGCCATCTAAATACCGATAGAATGCCTCCTCCCTCCGCCTACCTTTCGGTGAAAAACGAACACTAGTTTCGGCGGTGACCGCCTCCGGCGTCGCCTATCGTGGATGGGCGAGGGCATTGAAGACGTGGCGAGAGCGAGGATAAGTGGTGAGCGACGTTGGACCGGTGGGGGCTTATGAGCATAGGGGGAGTTGGGTGATGGTGCCACCGGAGAAGTCCGGGAAACAGTAATTATAGGCGGAAGGCAGGCGAACCAGCGTGTCGCGGGAAACGCGGCGGTCATAGCGGTCATCAGAATTCAATGCATAAGCAGGCAAGGCTTAGCGCGCCAGCTTGTTGTGGAAAACTAGAAAAACTAAAATTATGACTGTACCATCCCGTCCCGTCAGTGGTGCGTCCCGTCCATGCTAGGTTGCACGTCGGCATGACGGTCAAATGAGTGCACCCGAATCATCCAGATGAGGTACTCCCTCCTTGTCAAAAATGATTCCACCAATCATCTTCTACCTTGGTTGGCAAGATTTTTGAATTAAGCCCTGCAAACCGGAAAGGAGGTAGTACGTGTGTGATCTGCTATTTATTCGTGTAGGAGGTCGGATAGTGTACGTGTAGGATCCAGTAGGTCGGATGGTGTACGTGTAGGATCACATTAGATGATGAACGTTCGCTGGGAGATAAGGCACATTTGCAAATGTTTTTGCTGGCAGTTTCTTCAGATTCACATGGCATTTTCTTCAAAGCAGTTTGTTAGTTTCTTCAGAGGTAGGCATTTTTATTCAAAGAACTTCCACTTCGGATCTTGCGTCGCAACTAAAACTGCCATGAGTGCATTAGTAGGCTAGCTAGTGACCGATCAGTAACTTGTAAACACTGAGCGAATAGAAATAAGGAACTGTTAGTAACTTGTAAACACTGAGAACACAAAAATAAGGATCATGTTGTGCATAGCAGACAGAGCCGATCCATTCAAAATGTTCACACGAGACTCACATGCCTAGCATTGTAATATGTTCACATTAGTAGCCAAAATTCAAAACCAACTAGTACGATTCCCATACATAAGATCAACATGTTAATGCATCTCAATGATTCACAAATCATATACAAATATGTAGCTCCAAAAGCAAAGATCTAGAAAAAATATTTGTTCTTCCCACTAACATGGATGCTTCTCTTGGCCAACATTTAGTACAGAGTGAAAGACAATTTTGTTTGTGAAGTATACAATTCCTCTTGCAAATGTAAGTGGTTTCACCAACAGTTGGAACCATGAGAATGAACCACACATGATGGAGGAACATCCACTGCAATATGATTTGGTTTTCTCTCGATCACACGGTGAGACTATTTTCGGAATACAAACTTTAACTTAGGAAAAATGGTGCCCATTGTATAATTAGACCATAACAATGAAGCACCTAGTGTTGGCCAATAAATAGTACAATACCACTTTTCTACAGTCCATGAAGTGACTATCCAATCTTCTGTGTCAATTTTCAAATGGCACTTCATGCAGTGACTATACTATTCTCTTGTGCAGTTCAACCAAAATTGCGGTCACTTTGTTTGTTGCCAAATAGCAATGGGCAGACATCTCTGTCTGCACAAATATCAAGGAGCTAGTAAACATATACCCCACCTTGTATTTTTGGTTTAAACACGTCTCTTCCGCTTAGCATCTATCACGTTTTGCACTGGACAATTTGATACAGTCATGTTTTGCCCTGGACAATTTTATACTGAATTGATTTGCTGGTTCAGCGCAGAAATATAGCGCCTATTCTTCATCATACCAAGGATATCCATATTCCCAGTGATGGAAGAGGTGAAACCGATACAACCAAAATTGAGCATCCAATCATTGAATCCTCTCCTGCACCTCCAATGTAGGTCCACCCTGCCAATAAATTCACATGCAAACCACTAGTATTACTATCTAATGACAGTACAAAAGAGTAGCAAGATAGTAGCAAACCATGTACCTTCGTAATGAAAAGCTCATAGTGCCACCAATTGGATATAAAGGTTTGGAAGAAAACATGTTCGTAATGTTGAACCATTTGGACTTTTTGTGCAGTTCCACTAAAATCAAGCATCCCTGTTTGCATAGATATTGAAAGTGTGATTACTATAAAAGTGGCACTGGTTGAAGCATATAGTCACGAATATAAGCATTCCAATTTCTTAATGGGAAAAGCTAGCAAGACTGTTTCTAACCACATGTTTGAAGGAATAAATAAGGCAACATCGGCTGATGTCAGGAAGGCATACATAGTTTCCCTAAAAAATTGAATCATTCCTAACCTTTCCTCTTATTTTAAGCATATTTTGTGCAGTTCAACTAAAATAAAATGCCATCACCACCTTGACAATTCAGTGACACTGTACAAAAGGAGATGTCTTAACATTACATCATGATGTTAGGTATGTAGTCGACATGCATTAGAGACAAACATACAGACCTCCTTCGATAACATAATGAACATTAATTTTAACAAAGGTGTGACTAGCTTTACGAGGATAATTTGAGTGAACTCTACACCCTCAGTTCCTTAATATAAGACATTTTCGTAGTTCAATTGAAAGTACCCAAATGTCTAGTATTTAGAAAAACAAGTAGTAGTTTTCTTGAGCACATATCTGGGAAAGCTTGCCACACTTTATATATGTCCATACGCTAATGCAACACCATTCGAATAATAGAAATATACACTAATCCAGTGGCTAGTGCAACAATAGAGTAGTTATTTTATTACAGGGTACAGTACAATGGTTTTACTGAACAGATTTCCATAAGCTCTAGAACTGGAAGATTTCTATAAGAATTAACAATACAAAATGTAAAGGTAACAAGTTTCAGCATTGGTATACTAGTTGGGCCAGAGCATTAAACCAAATACAAAATTCTGAAGGTAACTAGCATTATTAACTAATGACAGTATAAAAAACTTGCAAACCATGTACCTTCAAGGTAAATATCATTTCGAATTCAAGGGTACCTAAAAATTGCTATCCCAATCTTGATAATGGATCAAACATAAAAACTTAATCGAACGAATCAAGAGAACAGCCGGAGGAGGAGGTGCCCACTCTTCACCTTTTCTCTTGACACCGTACAAAATATTGACTTATCTCATGAAAGTGAGGTATGTAATCTATAAGCTTTAACAGTGCAAAAATCTGAAGGTAGTAACAAGATTCATCGTTGGTATACTGGATGTGCAATAGCATTAGAATGCCTTAGCTAAAAAATCTTTAACACATCCACAATCAATAGTTAACCTTGAAATAATCAAGTGACATTAAATGGCATTGCTTAAATTTATTGGTGGCATTAGACTGAGTGTGGCATTAGTTAAATGTGCATCACTTTAGCTGTAGCATTGCTTGACTTGATTGCTGGCGTTATACTAACAGCAAAAAAGTGGCAATAAGAGCATGGGAGGCCCATTCGGACAGTGGGCGCACCAATACGATGTACCTCCACGGACACATAGAGTGGTGAGGGTGGTATGGTTGCCCAGAGCAACAAATATCCAGGCAGCATATGTGGATTATGTCCCAGTTTTGTTCTCTTTAGCCACCTTTTTCCTATGTGAGGACAACAAACCGATCGACCTGGTCATTCTCTATTGCGCTCTCATGCCTTTCTACCCTTCTTCAACCAAGAGACATGAGACTCGTTCCTTAGCTACTGATTTCCCCCTTCTCAACCTAGATGCGGGTTCGATGCCTAGTCTCTTGGACAGTACAGTCTCCCTTCCTTTCCTTGTTCAACCCATACATGGATTAGTCTACATGAAGTAGGGTTTCCTTTAATAGTGCAAGTTAAGGGACGGAGGCCATTCCGCGCGGGCGCTGGGTCTGAGAGGACGGCCTTGTCATCAGTGCATGACCTCGCTCGCCAACGACGAGTGCGTCAACGCTGCACGTCCTTTTCTTCCCCGACAGATTTGTGACCACAGGTGAGGAGGGACAAAGAGGCCATCTTTTTTAGATCTGGAGAGAGGGTGATAGTGTGAGAAGCAATTGGGCAGCCCTTAGCAAGAAAGCACTGAAGCTCCAGCCTATATATCTTTTTTATACTGCTAGTACTAGAGGTGGAGTAGTGGTAGAGTAGTTTATATTTTCTCTACATACAATACCAGTTAGTCGTGCTTCAAAACAGAATGGCACGTCATTAAATAAATAAAGGTCGCTAACTAATGCGGCAACTTGGGCCAACGCGGCCGGATCGCATTTTGCATGAGAAATTACACACCATGTTTCGTTGACATGTGGTCCCGTTCCAACATGTCAGTGAGATGACGGCGAGTCCTTTGGTACAATTTCTGAACGGACGTCTATGTAGGCCCGGGTGCCTCTTCATGTACCGTGGCAACCTTCCACCGACTCTTCGTCGTTCCCTCTCAATTTGGAACTGATGTCGCACGCTCTTCCTCCCTCCTCCATTTGCCTTCACCCTTCCTTCTGCCATTGTTTCGATCGTCTTCTCCATGGAGGGAACAGGGGAAACGACCCTGTTATTCTTGCCCCGATCTGAATGATGACGGTGGAGGAACTCATTGATCGGTGCGACGTCATCACCTCGGCTAGCATGGCAGTTCGTTCAAGACCATTCTCGACTCAACTAATAACATCATTACAAAAACCCAAGGGTCCAGGAGCGGTTTGATCTCCCCTATCTTCTTCGCCATGGCACTGCTGACTGGCACGCGGACGACGGAGGCCTCCCCTTGTGCAAGTTGGTGCCGCTTGATAATGATACGTGTGATGTTAGGATGCCATCGCTTGAGGGTAAGGCTTGGGAAGGCGCAAATGGAGATTGGGTTGTCTATATTGTGTACAACTGCGAGTGGGAACTTGTGAATGTGTACACTCATCACCGGGTTCCACTTCCAAAAATCTCAGACTACCCAAAGGTTGAGCACACCAATATTCTACGTACGTTCAACTATGATCATGGTAACTATCGTCTATAGAAGATAGCAATTTGTCGAGTTCCCGACCGCTCTTGGGGTTATAGGAATGCTTGTGTTGTCGCTATCTTTGACAAGCTTGTTACCGTCCTTCATAGTTCGACTCGATGGATATTGCTCAAAAATCAGTTTCTATACACGGATGAGTACTGTGATGCAATTTAATACAAGGGTCTTGTGTTTGCTGACACCACTCATGGCACTGTTTTTGCATGGAATCCTTATGGTTTCGGTACGTTTGTCTTCCACCCAAATTATAATTGTTTCGTCCACATGCATGTGATTTAGCTAGTTTCACTTTACTAATCAACCTTCTTTTGTTTCCATGGTCCTGTGAACATTCCACCACCTATATTTGAAAAAAAATTATAACCAAGGGGGAGATGACAATGATGATGATCACGAGCATGAGGACCCATATACTCAGTGGCGCCTGGCAACTTATTCTGATGGATCACATCTTCTTGTTTGTATACAGGGCACTACTGATGTTACTAAGGACCTATTCCAACATCCGTTCTAGGGTATTTGGGATGGATACTACTGTGCTAGTGCCAACACCTTCTCCCTAGTTTAGTATTGATACTCTTGGAGGAAACTCGCTCTTCCTTTGGCAAAACTATCCAATGATGGTGAAAGGCGATTCTGCTGCTGTGACACAACGTTTCTACCATTTATGAGAAGATATTGTATCTATACCTCAGACATTGCTATGGTTCCCTACCGTGGCTATCACAATATGTGTCCTGACATAGGCTGCTTCATCCTGGATGATCAGTCATGCGTTGGTCTCGAGATTGACAGTAGTTGGCCCTTCCTAGAGAAACACTTTCTGGTTCAAAGCAAGCGTTTCACCGACGAGTGGTTGAGCTTAAGTTCATTTCATTTCTTGTTATTTGTTGTGTGATGAAACCTTTAGTTTTTATAATGTATCCACGTTGTCGTTGTGGGTTGATGACCTGTTGTATGTAATAAAATGATATACCTGTGATAAATTTACTGAATTTATGAATGGCTTCCGAGTTGCTTCTCTGAGTGGGTGTTGCGATGAGGCAAAAAAATATTTTTCGAATACATAATTGCACGTGCATTGCAACAGGTTATCGGATGAGTCCAATCAACAATAGTACTGCTATTTGTACTAGCTTCACAGGCTTTGCGTGTCGGATAGGTGTTTTTACTGTAGCTACGAATCCCATCATCCTAGGTCCTCGGATGAGTCTAGTAGAAATTGCATTCTGATGTTTGGGTTCAAACTTTCAAAACTGTTGCACTATCTCTACGTCTACGTATACGTAATACAACAAGTTTTAAACTTGAGACTAGCCACCCACCCTCACAAAGAACACTTTTTAACCTAGCACAGACTCCAGGAAATTTGGACATAGTGTGAGGTGGGCCATATGTTAATGTGTTCATTGTACATAACCAGCACCTCGAATCGTCGATATATAGTTGGGTGGCATGGGCCAGAACAAGCATTCAAGTCCAGGAGTACGACACACGCCACCAGCACGACTTCCATCTGATACCATATTTCTTGGAGTCTGTGCTACAGCTATCTCTTCAACCTCCTCGTTTCTCTAACTCAGCCATCACGCGGCGGGCGAGGTGGGGGTTTGCCGATAGTCGGTTTCCTCAACTGCAGTCCCACTTGTAAGGCCAACTCCAACGCACAACCCCAAACAGACCTCCATTTTGCCCGGATTCTGTCCGTTTGGGTAGGGCAATGGGGTAGTGTCCGGGTCATTTCTCGGATGCGGTGTTCATGCGCCCAACACGCAGACGCATCTGCTACCTCTTTAGCATGCGTTGGTTTTCCCTTGAAGAGGAAAGGGTGATGCAGCAACATAGCGTAAGTATTTCCGTCAGTTTTTGAGAACCAAGGTATCAATCCAGTAGGAGACTACACGCAAGCTGCCTAGTACCTGCACAAACAAATAAGAACCTTGCAACCAATGCGATAAAGGGGTTGTCAATCCCTTCACGGCCACTTGCAAAAGTGAGATCTAATAAAGATAATAGGATAAATATTTTTGGTATATTCATATAGATTGGAAAGTAAAGATTGCAAAATAAACAATAAAAAAAATGGCTAGTTGACGGGAAAATAATATGATGTAAAGTAGACCCCGGGGCCATAAGTTTCACTAGTGGCTTCTCTCAAGATAGCATGTATTACGGTGGGTGAACAAATTACTGCCGAGCAATTGATAGAAAAGCGCATAGTGAAAGGATCGAGAAGAGGTGTCTAGAGGGGGGGCGTGAATAGACTCTTAACAAAGAAAAGTAGCAGTTTTTAATTTCTTCAAGTTAAGGTGGAGTTTTATCACAAGTTTAAACATTCACAATACATCCAAGCAAGCATGACAAGAGTATATGAGCAGCGGAAAGTAAAGCATGCAATTTGCAAGAAAGTAAAGAGATGGGATTGGAGTATGCAAACGCAATTGGGGACACAGAGATTTTTGGCGTGGTTTTGGCGTGGTTCCCATAGGTGGTGCTATAGTACATCCACATTGATGGAGACTTCAACCCATAAAGGGTAACGGTTGCGCGAGTCCACGAAGGGCTCCACCCACAAAGGGTCCACGAAGAAGCAACCTTGTCTATCCCACCATGGCCATCGCCCATGAAGGACTTGCCTCACAAGGTTAGATCTTCATGAAGTCGGCGATCTCCTAGCCCTTACAAACTACTTGGTTCAACTCCACAATCTTGACAGAGGCTCCCAAGTGAAACCTAACCAATCTAGGAGACACCACTCTCCAAAAGGTAATAGATGGTGTGTTGATGATGAACTCCTTGCTCTTGTGCTTCAAATGATAGTCTCCCCAACACTCAACTCTCTCTCACATATTTGGATTTGGTGGAAAGATGATTTGAGTGGAAAGCAACTTGGAGAAGGATAGAGATCAAGATTCATATGGTTGGAATGGAATATCTTGGTCTCAACACATGAGTAGGTGGTTCTCTCTGAGAAAATGAATGTTGGAGTGTAGGCACGTTCTGAAAGCTCTCTCCATGAAGTAAGAGTGGGTGGAGGGGTATATATAGCCTCCACACAAAATCTAACCGTTACACACAAATCACCAAACTCGGTGGGACCGAATAATGAAACTCGGTCGGACCGATTTAGTTCATAATGTGACCGTTAGGCATTTTGGTTGGACCCATATGATCAACTCGGTGAGACCGATGTGCTAGGGTTAGGATAAAACCTCATCTCGGTTTGACCGATTACACAAACTCGGTGAGACCAATTTTAGTAATAAGAAAAACAGAGAGTTGGTCAGGCAAACTCAGTGGGACCGATTGCTTATCTTGGTAAGACCGAAATTATTGGAACAGGCAACAGAGAGTTTGCAAGCCCATCTCGGTGAGACCGAGATCATCGGTGAGACCGAATGGATTATGGTTTCTGGCAGTGGCTATGTCAAGAGAACTCGGTGGCACCAGATAGAACATTTCGGTGGGGCCGAGTTTGATCTTTGGTTTGGGACATATGTGGATATGGGAAAGTGGTCGAGGGTTTTTTGGAGCATATCACTAAGCATTTTGAGCAAGAAACCAATTAAGCAACACCTCATCCCCTTTTAATAGTATTAGCTTTCCTATGGACTCAATGTGATCTTGGATCACTGAAAGTAAAATGTAGAGTCTTGCGCTTTAGAGCTTGAGCCAATCTTTTGTCCTTAGCATTTTGAAGGGGTTCCACATCTTCTTGTCCATGCCACTCCATCTGTTGAACTTGTCTACAATATTATAGATCAAAACATTAGTCCAACAGGAGATATGTTGACATTAATTACCAAAACCACCTAGGGAGCACTTTGTCGGCGTCCTGGGAACGGGTGTCCCCAGACTTGCCTGCCTGCGGCCCATGGCGTGGCTATGCAGGCAGGTCTGTACGGCCCATCTTCGTCGACAAGGAACCAAGACCCTCGCGAGGGGCCAAGCCTCGCAAGGCAGACGACGAAAGACCTCCTCAGGAGCAGCCTCGCCAGGCAGGCTGACGAGGGGAATAGAGATCAAGGCGAGGCAAACCTCGCGAGGTTCTCGATTCGTGAGCGATGACGATCGAGACCAGGCGGGCGCCAGCATGCGCAGTCTCCTTGCTTCCTCTTTTGTGCTAACGGGGCAAGCGCAGGCACGGAGTACCGAGGCATCAAGCAAAGGTTTCCATATCGGTGCAACAAGACCAAGACCGCAGGACTGCAAGACGAAAGTCACCATGGAGCCCAGGACGGCGTCATCGCCAGAGTCTTTTGCAGGAGAAGACTACTTTTTTCAGGATAGCTTGTACTAGTTGTCCCCTTTCAAATTGGCCGTTGTTGGCTCCCTTCCCGCTCAATATTTGGGAAGAGGACCAGGGCCACTATAAATAGAGCTAGCTATCACCGTAGCTAGAGGGAGAGAAAAGAAAGGGAGGGAGATCTGATCCCGATCCTCAGCAACACACCCACCAAGCACAAGAACACCTCGACCTCAGGAGGCTGTTCTTCCCCTTGTACTGTTCATCATCAGCCCAAGAGGCAATCCACCACCACCACATTGGAGTAGGGTATTACACCACAATGGTGGCCCAGATACACCTCGTCTAGCCCTACCGTGCAAGCCACGTGTCAGGGCGGGGTTGTACACGCCCCGGGGGCTCTCCGCAGAGGGAGCCCCCCGCCCACGCACAAGTGAAGGCCCTGACCAACGCGTCCACATGGTCCTCTACCCAACGCGCCAGGTCGCCCCGGATGGCCGTGGGTACGGGGGCAATTGCGGCGTCGAGGTCAAAGTTGGGGTCGACATTCAAAAGGTGGTTGAAGACACGAGAGAAGGCGCGTTGAAGTAAGCCACACCCCCTTTCCTCCACAAGCTAGCGAGCTCTGGCAGATCGAGCCTCTAGGCGCGTCACCACCTCGGTAAAGAAGGTCAGGTGGCTGGCATAGTCGTTCGAGTGGGGGCCGGAGCATTCTCGTCGCAGATATAACCCAGGGCGGTGTTGGCCCTGTTCCGGAGGCCTTGAAGCATAGGAGCATGCTCATGCTCCAGCGTCCGGCGCTGGAGCACCTCCTCCCTGTTTTGTCGTGCAACGGCCTCAACACCTTCAAACCGGTTCCGGAGAGAAAGCAGCTCGGCGTGGGCGGAGGCCAAGTCTGCCTACGCCGTAACCAGGGCGGCGGCTGTGGCCTCCGCACGCCTCTCGGCCTCATCCAGCCTAGGCCTGAGGGCGACGGCTCTGCCCGCATCCTCCAGACCCGCGAGCTTCAGTTTTGAGTCATACATGCCCCCCAGATCTATGCAAACCTCGGCCACCCGGCGGTTGATCTCCTCCTCGACTTCGGCCTCGCGGGCGTCGACGACGTCTTCTGCCTGAGCAACTTGACGCTCCCTCGTCTCAAGTTACTCAAGCTCGAGGCTGCGCTCTGATGACCCACAAGTACAGGGGATCTATCGTAGTCCTTTCGATAAGTAAGAGTGTCGAACCCAACGAGGAGCGCAAGGAAATGATAAGCGGTTTTTAGCAAGGTATTCTCTGCAAGTACTGAAATAAGTGGTAACAAATAGTTTTGTGATAGGATAAATTGTAACGAGCAACAAGTAACAAAAGTAAATAAAGTGCAGCAAGGTGGCCCAATCCTTTTGTAGCAAAGGACAAGCCGGAACAAACTCTTATAATAGTAAAAGCGCTCCCGAGGACACATGGGAATATCGTCAAGCTAGTTTTCATCACGTTCATATGATTCGCGTTCGATACTTTGATAATTTGATATGTGGGTGGACCGGTGCTTGGGTTCTATTCTTACTTGAACAAACATCCCACTTATGATTAACCTCTATTGCAAGCATCCGCAACTACAACAAAAGTATTAAGGTAAACCTAACCATAGCATGAAACATATGGATCCAAATCAGCCCCTTACGAAGCAACGCATAAACTAGGGTTTAAGCTTCTGTCACTCTAGCAACCCATCATCTACTTATTACTTCCCAATGCCTTCCTCTAGGCCCAAATAATGGTGAAGTGTTATGTAGTCGACGTTCACATAACACCACTAGAGGCTAGACAACATACATCTTATCAAAATATCAAACGAATACCAAATTCACATGACTACTAATAGCAATACTTCTCCCTTGTCCTCAGGAACGAACATAATTACTCACAAAGCATATTCATGTTCATAATCAGAGGGGTAATAATATGCATATAGGATCTGAACATATGATATTCCACCAAATAAACCAACTAGCATCAACTACAAGGAGTAATCAACACTACTAGCAACCTACTAGCACCAATCCCAGACTTTGAGACAAGAATTGGATACAAGAGATGAACTAGGGTTTGGAGATGAGATGGTGCTGGTGAAGATGTTGATGGAGATTGCCCTCTCCTGATGAGAGGAGCGTTGGTGATGACGATGGTGATGATTTCCCCCTCCCGGAGGGAAGTATCCTCGGCACAACAGCTCTGCCAGAGCTCTAGATTGGATCCGCCAAGGTTCTGCCTCGTGGCGGCGGAGTCTCATCCCGAAAAGTTCCCCCTTATTTTTTTCTCATTGAAAGACTTCATATAGGAGAAGATGGACGTCGGAGAGCCACCAGGGGGCCCACGAGGTAGGGGGTGCGCCCTAGGGGGGGCGCCCCCCCCACCCTCGTGTGCAGGGTGTGAGCCCCCTGGCCTTCATATTTGGCGAGGATTTTTCTTCATTTTTTTAAGATGTTCCGTGGAGTTTTAGGACTTTTGGAGTTGCGCAGAATAGGTCTCTAATATTTGCTCCTTTTCCTGCCCAGAATTCCAGCTGCCGGCATTCTCCCTCCTTATGTAAACCTTGTAAAATAAGAGAGAATAGCCATAAGTATTGTGACATAAAGTGAAATATCAGTCCATAATGCAATAAATATCGATATAAAAGCATGATGCAAAATGGACGTATCAACTCCCCCAAGCTTAGACCTCACTTGTCCTCAAGAGAAAAGCCGATAGCAATAAATATGTCCTCATGTTTAGAAGTAGAGGCATCGATAAAAATAAAATACGGACATGAAGGCATCATGATTATTCTCATAATATCAACATATATAGATTTTGTCATATGATTACTTATATTTAAGTGATGATCTATTCAAGTATAAATCATAAACCTTATTGGGATCCGACAAACTATAATCTCAGTCATTGAAGCAATTGCAATTTATCATAACATCGGAAAGAGTCTATGTCAGAGCTAAAAAGCAAGTCCACATACTCAACTATCATTTAGTCCTCCATAATTGCTAACACTCACGCGATACTTGTGGTTACGGAGTTTTAATCGGACACAGAGAAAGATAGGGGTTTATAGTTTTGCCCCACAACCTTTTACCTCAAGGGTAATGTCAGCAATAATGGTTCGTGCTCCCCTACATCCAATTAGATATATATATATATATATATATATATATATATATATATATATATATATATATATATATATATATCATGTTCTTTCCAACATGCTGAGCTGGCCAAAGGATAAAATGAAAAAGAAAAGGTGAAGATCACCATGACTCTTGCATAAGGTAGAAGATAACAATAAAGAATAGGCCCTTCGCAGTGGGAAGCAGAGGTTGCCATGCACTTCTATGGTTGGATATATAAAATCTCAATGCGAAAGAACGTCACCTTATATTGCCCCTTCTGATATGAACCTTTATTATGCAGTCCATCGCTTTTATTACTTCCACATCACAAGATCGTATAAAGCTTATTTCTCCCACACCAATCAATCATACATATTTAGAGCAATTTTTATTGGTTTGCACCAATGACAACTTACTTGAAGGATCTTACTCAATCCATTGGTAGATATGGTGGACTCTCATGGCAAAACTGGTTTAAGGGTATTTGGAAGCACAAGTAGTATTTCTACTTGCTGCTGAGAATTTGGCTAGCATGAGGGGGGAAGGCAAACTCAACAAGTTAGAGGATCCATGACAACATACTTTATCTCAGATATAAGAAAGACATAACTCATTATGTTGTCTTCCTTGTCCAACATCAACTCTTTGTCATGTCATATTTTAATGAGTGCTCCCAATCATAAAAGATGTCAATGATAATATATTTATATGTGAAAACCTCTCTTTCCTTATTACTTCCTATTAATTGCAACAATGACCAAAGCTATGTCTGCCAACTCCCAACAACTTTTAATCGTCATACTCTTTCTATGTGAAGTCATTACTCTCAAAAAGATCAATATGAACTTTTTGTTTCTTTTTATTCTTTTTCTCTTTTCTTTTATTCACCCAAGATTATGGCAAAATAGTCAAGCCCTGGACTCAACACTAATCTTTATTATATATAGCTCACGGACTCGATTACATAGAGAGATCATAAAGCAAAACTCAAAACTAGATCATGCCATAAACTTTATTCTACTAGATCAAGATACTACTAATAGGATCAAACTAAAAAAAGGATAAAGATAGGAGTTGTGAAAGTGATACGATACCGGGGCACCTCCCCCAAGCTTGGCAGTTGCCAAGGGGAGTGCACATGCCCATGTGATTATATCTCCTTGGTTGGTGAAGAAGGTGGAGGTGTTGTTGATGATGCAGGCTTGTCATCCATCTTCCAAGGCATAGGTTCACCATCATAGAAGGATGATCGAGTCTCCGGAATCCTCGAATCTGCAGCTAAACTCATTCTTTTGAATATATATTCATACTCATAGTTTTGGTTTTGCAGGTCATAGATTTGGGCTCGGAGGTGCTCGATCTTCTCATATAGCTTGAAGATGGCCTCCTCGGTGTTCTTGGAATCCGGCTTGTAGTTGTTGGTGAACTCCGCGAGCATCGTGTGGCTAGCGTTGATTCCACGCTCCACCATCCCCTGGCACTTGAAAATTTGTTGCTCCATTGCTTCGAGCCTCGTCTCCACACTTCCGGTTCCCTTTGGTCCCTCAACATTGCGGATGTGCAACAACCCATCACGCATCTCAATGGTTTGAGGGTGTCGCAGCACCTCCGTGAGGTAAGGGTTGATGACCTTCTCGAAGAACTTGTCCTTGGAAGCACTTGGGGTCGTCATGATAATCTATATCTGTCAGAAAAACATCTCGAAACAAGAACAGAGGAGGTTTGCGTGATATGGGAGTCAAAACCTTCGGGAGAATATATAATGAATTTTTACCGACCAAAATATGTATCGTGCAAGAAAATGGAGTTCGGAAGGCACACGAGGTGCTCACGAGGTAGGGGCGCGCCCAGGGGGTAGGGCTCGCCCACCACCCTCGTGGGGCCCTCGTGTCCTTCCCGGACTGCTACTTATTTTTATATTTTTCTAAATATTCCAAAACGGAGAAATATTGCCTTAAAAATTGTTTTGGAGTCAGTTTACTTACCGTACCACATACCTATTCCTTTTCGGAGTCTGAAACGTTCCAGAAAGTGTCTCTTATGTATTCCTCTAGGGTTATGGTTTCAATAATATTGGTTTCAACATTTATGGGATTACCTGAGATATAGTGTTTGATTCTTTGACCGTTCACCACCTTCGGATTTGTGCCCTCGAAGTTGTTGATTTTTATGGCACCGGAACGATAGACCTCTTCGATAACGTAGGGGCCTTCCCATTTAGAGAGAAGTTTTCCTGCAAAAAATCTTAAACGAGAGTTGTATAGCAATACATAATCACCTACATTAAACTCACGCTTTTGTATCCTTTTGTCATGCCATCTTTTAACTTTTTCTTTAAACAACTTGGCATTTTCATAAGCTTGGGTCCTCCATTCATCAAGTGAACTAATATCAAATAACCGCTTTTCACCAGCAAGTTTAAAATCATAGTTGAGATCTTTAATATCCCAATATGCCTTATGTTCTAGTTTGAGAGGTAAGTGACAGGCTTTTCCATAAACCATTTTATACGGAGACATACCCATAGGATTTTTATATGCAGTTCTATAAGCCCATAATGCATCATCAAGTTTCTTGGACCAATTATTTCTAGACCTATTAACAGTCTTTTGCAAAATTAATTTGAGCTCTCTATTGCTCAAGTCTACTTGACCACTAGACTATGGGTGATAAGGAGATGCAAATCTATGATTAACATCATATTTAGCAAGCATTTTACGGAAAGCACCATGAATAAAGTGTGAACCACCATGAGTCATTAAATATATAGGGACTCCAAACCTCGAAAAAATAACTTCTTTAAGCATTTTAATAGAAGTGTTATGATCAGCACTACTAGTTGGAATAGCTTCTACCCACTTAGTAACGTAATCAATAGCAACTAGAATATGTGTGTATCCATTAGAGGCAGGAAAAGGTCCCATATAATCAAAGCCCCAAACGTCAAATGGTTCAATAACAAGAGAATAATTCAGAGGCATTTCTTGACGTCTACTAATATTACCAATTCTTTGACATTCATCACAAGACAAGACAAACTTACGGGCATCCTTGAAGAGAGTAGGCCAATAAAAACCAGATTGCAATACCTTATGTGCAGTTCTATCTCCAGCATGGTGTCCTCAGTAAGCCTCAGAATAACACTTGCGTAGGATCTGTTCCTGTTCATGCTCGGGTACACAACGTCTAATAACACCATCTACTCCTTCTTTATAAAGATGTGGGTCATCCCAAAAGTAATGTCTTAAATCATAGAAAAACTTTTTCTTTTGTTGGTATGTGAAGCTAGGTGGTATAAATTTAACAACAATATAATTAGCATAATCAGCATACCATGGAGTACTACGAGAAGTACTTATAAGATTTAATTGTTCATCAGGAAAGCTATCATTAATAGGTAGTGGGTCATCAAGAATATTTTCTAACCTAGACAAGTTGTCTGCAACGGGGTTCTCAGCTCCCTTTCTATCAACAATATGCAAATCAAATTCTTGTAGCAAGAGAAGCCATCTAATAAGTCTAGGTTTAGCATCTTTATTTTCCATAAGATATTTAATAGCAGCGTGATCAGTTTGAATAGTTACTTTAGAATCAACAATATAAGATCTGAACTTATCACAAGCAAATACAACTGCTAAAAGCTCTTTTTCAGTAGCAGCATAATTTCTTTGAGCATTGTCTATAGTCTTACTAGCATAATGCATAACATTTAATTTCTTATCAACTCTTTGCCCTAGAACAGCACCTAGAGCATAATCACTAGCATCACACATAATTTCAAAGGGTAAATTCCAATCAGGTGGCTGAACAACAGGTGCAGAGACTAATGCTTTCTTAAGTATTTCAAATGCTTCTACACAATCATCATCAAAGACAAATGGTATATCTTTTTGCAATAAATTAGTCAGAGGCCGAGAAAATTTTGAGAAGTCCTTGATGAACCTCCTGTAAAATCCTGCATGACCAAGGAAACTTCTTATACCTTTGATGTCCTTGGGACATGGCATCTTTTCAATAGCATAAACCTTGGCTTTATCAACTTTAATACCACTTTCAGAAACTTTGTGCCCCAAGACAATACCTTCATTAACCATAAAGTGGCACTTTTCCCAATTCAAGACAAGATTAGGTTCTTCTCATCTCTGCAAAACTCGATCAAGATTGGTCAAGCAATCATCAAAAGGGGAACCATAGACAGAAAATTCGTCCATGAAAACCTCACAAATCTTTTCAAAAAAGTCAGAGAATATAGCCATCATGCATCTTTGAAAGGTAGCAGGTGCATTACATAAACCAAAAGGCATATGTCTATAAGCAAAAGTACCAAAAGGGCATGTAAAAGTAGTCTTTGATTGATCTCTAGCCGACACAGGTATTTGAGAGAAACCAGAATAACCATCTAGAAAGAAATAGTGTGTATGTTTGCATAATCTCTCTAGCATTTGATCAATAAAAGGTAAGGGGTAATGATCTTTCTTAGTAGCTTTATTTAATTTGCGGAAATAAATTACCATCCTATAACCTGTGATAATTCTTTGTGGAATCAATTCATCTTTATTATTAGGAACAACAGTAATACCTCCCTTCTTAGGGACCCAATGGACAGGACTTACCCACTCACTATCATCAATGGGATAGATTATACCTACCTCCAGAAGCTTTAGTATTTCTTTTCTTACCACTTCTTTCATTTTAGGATTCAGTTGTCGTTGAGGATCACGAACTGGTTTGGCATCTGCTTCCAAATTTATTTTATGTTGACATATAGTGGGACTAATGCCCTTAAGATCATCAAGAGTATATCCAATAGCAGCACGATGCTTCTTCAGAGTTTTCAATAATCTTTCTTCTTCATGCTCTGAAAGGTTAGCACTAATAATAACAGGATATATCTTCTTTTCATCAAGATAAGCATATTTAAGATTATCAGGCAAAGGTTTAAGCTCAAACACGGGATCACCCTTGGGTGGAGGAGGATCCCATAAGATTTCAACAGGCAAATTGTGTTGCAGAATAGGTTCCTGTTTAAAGAATACTTCATCTATTTCCCTTCTTTCATTCATGAACATATCATTTTCATGGTCTAGCAAATAGTGTTCTGAAGGATCACTAGGAGGTACGGCAATAGAAGCAAGACCAATAATTTCATCCTTACTAGGTAATTCTTCCTCACGATGTTGTTTACTAAATTTAGAGAAATGAAACTCATGAACCATATCATCCAAGCCAATAGTGACAACATTCTTTGTGCAATCTATGGTAGCATTGACAGTATTTAAGAAGGGTCTACCAAATATAATGGGACAAAAGCTATCTTGTGGGGAACCAAGAACAAGAAAATCAGCAGGCTATTTATTTTTCCCACACAAGACTTCAACATCTCTAACAATTCCAATTGGTGCAATAGTATCTCTATTAGCAAGTTTAATAGTAACATCAATATCTTCTAACTCAACAGGTGCAATTTCATTCTTAATTTCTTCGTATAAAGTATGCGGTATAACACTAGCACTTGCACCCATATCACATAAGCCATGATAACAATGATCTCCTATTTTAACAGAAATAACAGGCACGCCTACCGCAGGCCTATGTTTATCTTTAGCACAAGGTTTAGCAATTCTAGCAGTTTGACCTTCGAACTGAATAACATGCCCATCAATATTATCAGACAAGATATCTTTAACAATAGCAATATTAGGTTCTACTTTAACTTGCTCACGAGGTGTATAAGTTCTAGTATTGCTTTTACGAACAATAGTTGAAGCTTTAGCATGATCCTTTATTCTAACAGGGAAAGGTGGTTTCTCAATATAAGAAGTAGGAACAATAGGATCATTATAAGTGACAGTCTTTTCTTCAAATTTAATAGGTGCAGCTACTTTTACTTCTATGGGAGGATGATATTTAAACCACTTCTCCTTAGGGAGATCAACATAAGTAGCAAAAGATTCACAGAAAGAAGCTACTATCTCAGAGTCAAGTCCATATTTAGTGCTAAACTTACGGAAAATATCGGTGTCCATAAAAGATTTAACACAATCAAACTTAGGTGTCATACCTGACTCCTTACCTCCGTAGAGGTCCCAATCTTCAGAGTTGCTTTAATTATATCCAATAAATTCCATCTGAATTCAATAGTCTTCATCATAAAAGAGCCAGCACAAGAAGTATCGAGCATGGTGCGATTGTTATCAGAAATCCGAGCATAAAAACTTTGCATAATTATTTCTCTCGGGAGCTCATGATTGGGGCATGAATATAACATTGATTTAAGCCTCCCCCAAGCTTGAGCGATGCTTTCTCCTTCGCGAGGCCAGAAATTATATATATAATTGCGATCACGATGAACAAGATGCATAGGGTAATACTTTTGATGAAATTCCAACTTCAATCTTTTATAGTCCCATGATCTCATATCATCACATAGCCTATACCATATCAATGCATCTCCCTTCAAAGATAAAGGGAAGACCTTCTTCATAGCAACATCATCAGGTATACCTGCAAGCTTAAATAATCCACAAACTTCATCCACATATATTAAGTGTTCATCAGGATGCTTTGTTCCATCTCCTGTAAAAGGGTTAGCTAGCAGTTTTTCCATCATACCCGAAGGAAATTCAAAAGGAGTTTTGTTTTAAATAGGTTCAGTAGGTTGAGGAGCAACTCTTTGCTCTACTGGACAGGGTGAAGATACCCCGAACAAGCCCCTCAGAGAATTACTTTCCATAGTAACAAGTGACAGTAAATTTCAGCACACTATATAAATTTTTCCTTACCAAATTCCACCTACCAAAGGCGCTACACTCCCCGGCAACGGCGCCAGAAAAGAGTCTTGATGACCCACAAGTATAGGGGATCTATCATAGTCCTTTCGATAAGTAAGAGTGTCGAACCCAACGAGGAGCAGAAGTAAATGATAAGCGGTTTTCAGCAAGGTATTCTCTGCAAGTACTGAAATAAGTGGTAACAAATAGTTTTGTGATAGGATAAATTGTAACGAGCAACAAGTAACAAAAGTAAATAAAGTGCAGCAAGGTGGCCCAATCCTTTTGTAGCAAAGGACAAGCCGGAACAAACTCTTATAATAGGAAAAGCGGTCCCGAGTACACATGGGAATATCGTCAAGCTAGTTTTCATCACGTTCATATGATTCGCGTTCGATACTTTGATAATTTGGTATGTGGGTGGACCGGTGCTTGGGTGCTGTTCTTACTTGAAAAAACATCCCACTTATGATTAACCTCTATTGCAAGCATCCGCAACTACAACAGAAGTATTAAGGTAAACCTAACCATAGCATGAAACATATGGATCCAAATCAACCCCTTACAAAGCAACGCATAAACTAGGGTTTAAGCTTCTGTCACTCTAGCAACCCATCATCTACTTATTACTTCCCAATGCCTTCCTCTAGGCCCAAATAATGGTGAAGTGTTATGTAGTCGACGTTCACATAACACCACTAGAGGCTAGACAACATACATCTTATCAAAATATCAAACGAATACCAAATTCACATGACTACTAATAGCAAGACATCTCCCTTGTCCTCAGGAACGAACGTAATTACTCACAAAGCATATTCATGTTCATAATCAGAGGGGTAATAATATGCATATAGGATCTGAACATATGATCTTCCACCAAATAAACCAACTAGCATCAACTACAAGGAGTAATCAACACTACTAGCAACCTACTAGCACCAATCCCGGACTTTGAGACAAGAATTGGATACAAGAGATGAACTACGGTTTGGAGATGAGATGGTGCTCGTGAAGATGTTGATGGAGATTGCCCTCTCCCGATGAGAGGAGCGTTGGTGATGACGATGGTGATGATTTCCCCCTCCCAGAGGGAAGTATCCCCGGTAGAACAGCTCTGCCGGAGCTCTAGATTGGATCCGCCAAGGTTCCGCCTCGTGGCGGCGGAGTCTCATCCCGAAAAGTTCCTCCTTATTTTTTTCTCATCGAAAGACTTCATATAGGATAAGATGGACATAGGAGAGCCACCAGGGGGCCCACGAGGTAGGGGGCGCGCCCTAGGGGGGGCGCCCCCACCCTTGTGAGCAGGGTGTGGGCCCCCTGGCCTTCATCTTTGGCCAGGATTTTTCCTTATTTATTTTAAGATGTTCCGTGGAGTTTCAGGACTTTTGGAGTTGCGCAGAATAGGTCTCTAATATTTGCTCCTTTTCCAGCCCAGAATTCCAGCTGCCGGCATTCTCCCTCCTTATGTAAACCTTGTAAAATAAGAGAGAATAGCCATAAGGATTGTGACATAAAGTGAAATATCAGTCCATAATGCAATAAATATCGATATAAAAGCATGATGCAAAATGGACATATCACGCTCCACGGCTTCCAGGGCCACTGTCTCCTCGCGCTTCCGGACCTCCTCTTCCTCCACGGGCGTCCTCCTTAGTGATGCAAGACCGGCCCCACGCACCTTCGCCTACTGCTCGAGGGACGTGCTCCAGGCCTGGAGCCCCCACGCGCACTCTTCCGCTGCCTCGCGACGGCGATCGACCTCGCGAGCCTCTTCCAAGGCTTGCGAGCGGGCTTCATGGGCGATCTTGAGGGACGCCTCGACCTTCGCATTCTCGAGGTCATGCTGGTAGCGACCGAGGTTGATGGCCACCTTCAGCTTGCACCGCTCCTCCACCGGCCGGAGACCTTCAGCCTCAAGACGCGAATCGACATGAGCAAGCTCTTCACCAAGGCGGCTCATCGCACCCATCGCCTCTTGGAAGAGCTCATGATGAACCACGCTCCGCCCGCGCTCGAGCTTGAATGCTCGACCTTCCTCGTCCTCCGCCTCGGGGGCAACGGGCGGGGCATCAAGTGGCGCGCCACCTCCCGGTGGGGGGCTGGCGCCTGACGTCAGCCCGTCCTCGTGAGGATCCCAAGCTGATCGGGGCTCGCCGCTTGAAGATGAACCGAAGATCGAGGTCAACCAGCGGCTGTTCATGAGCAAGGGAGGAGACTTGGGAACGCCCGCCGAGCTCCACACTAGGCCATGGGGGAGGGGCGGCCGAACCACGGACTCAGCATGCCACGAAGGCGAGGACGCTCCCCCGACCGACCCTGCTCCAAGGGCGGCAGGCAGGCCAGGAACGCTCAAGGTTGATGGGGGAGTTGATGAAGGAGGAGGCAGCCTCTTGGAAGACGCAACAGCTTCAACGGAAGGAGCCCCGAAAGACAGACGTCAGAATAAGAAGACCATACGCAGGAAGCCGCGTCAATGGCGATGTACTTCGGTAGCTTCAACGGCCCGAAGATATTACTGCCACTGGGGGATCTCTTCCTCTTGCGAAGCTCCTCGAGGTCCACACAAAGACGACCAAAGCGCTGGACGTGACGGCCGGTGCGCGGCGGAGCCTAAGAAGAACCAAGAGGGATGGCTTCAGAGGAGCCCGATCGTGGCGAACAGCCCTGCGCCCTCTCACTGCAACCTCCCGAGGCTCCTGGAGCCTCATCCTTGGGCGCCGCATGCCGCGTCTCCTCAGCAACCAACGCCTCAGGAGGGGGGTCGCAGGCCCCCGAGGACGACGCCCCAGGATCACCGCTCGTCATGTGCTCCTCGGCACTTGAGCCGCCGGCCCCCGTCGGAGCTTGCCCCCCCCCCCCGCACCATCACCTGGGGCGAGCTCGGCACCAGCGGCAGGGAGGGGGACCATGATGACGGGGTTCTCACGAGGCGCAGCCCCCACTAATCAAAGGAAGGCATGTTCGCGGCAAATGAGACTTTGTTCTCACAGCGGTACAACAGGCAGCTATTCCTGGGCATCTCATTCGGCAGAGGGACACCTGATAGGACCATGAGCACTGTTTGCCGCGCGGCAAGAGGAAGCCCCTCCTCCTGAAACCTCATGTTGTCCTAGCTGCGGAGCAAGTCCCACATCAAGCGGGAGTGGCGCTGAAGTGGAGCGACTCGATGCCTAACAAACTCCCTCACCACCATGGGCGCAGTCACGCCGAGGTCCTTCAACCACCTCAGCCTGGCCCAGACAGGGGCAAGGCAGGGGCTCGTGAGCTTCTGATGACCCCAACCGGAGTTTGGAATGGTAGGCCCCACCGGAGCTTGGAGGAGAGGATTGAGCACGCCGGCGTGAACAAACACCCATCGAGTACGGAACTCGCTCATGGATGAAGGAAGCTCGAAGTCGATCCCCCCGCCTGCCGTCGCAGCCATGGACTGGAAGCCCATGCACCCCGAGCTCTACGGGGGACCGGTGAGATGCAGCGAGAAGAAGTGGCGGAAGAGTGCCACAGAAGGAGCGATGTCCACCATGGCCTCGCACTAGAAGGCGAAGACGGCAAGAAGGGTCACAGATTGAGGGTCGAGATGGAGCATGTGGATCTAATAGTGCTCGAGCACTGTGCTGAAGAAAGTAGAGAAGGGAGGAATTAGGCCAGCCCAGAGGGCCTCAATGAAGATCGGAACATCGGTGACTGCAGGAGCCATGCGAGTGCGAGACGCGGGCCAATCTGCCGCTGCTCCCCACTCATTGAAACTGGAGGCAAGCATGGGGCGCAGCTTGTCCATGGTCTCGTCGTTGAGCACCCGGGGCCGGCCGAGCGCCGACTCGAAGGATGGAGGCGCAGTTGGCAAGGACAGAGGTTTCTTCCCCTTCTCGGCTTATTTCAACGCCATGGTGGAGAAGCAGGCGGAGCGCAATCAGATTGGGAGGACGGAGCAGAGCCTCGAGGAAGCAGGGAGATTGGAAGAGTCGGGCGCGGCGAAGGAAGAATAACTGAGTAAGAAGCGGGGGATGCATAGCCAGGCGGATTCAAGGGCAGCGTGGGGAAGTAGAGATGCCCACGTCCAATCAGCCGCCACGTGTCAACCAAGGCCGCAGGCTTTTGGGCCCTGCGATGCTCCGTACTTGGCCCTTGGCTTCGCCGCAAAGCCAAGCCCGAGCGCACCTTGGTCCCGGGGGCTATTGTCAGCATCCTGGAAATGGGGGTCCCCAGACTTGCCTATCTATGGCCCGCTGCGTGGCTAAGCCAGCAGGCCGTACGGCCCACCTTCATCAACAAGGCATCCAAGACCCTCACGAGGGGCCAAGCCTCGCGAGGCGAACGACACAAGACCTCCTCTGGAGCGGCCTAGTCAGGCAGGCACACGAGGAGCGGCGATATCAGGGCGAGGCGAACCTCACGAGGCTCTCGTGACGTGAGCCATGACGATCGACACCAGGTGGGCGCCAGCGCGCATAGCGTCCTTGTTTCCTCTTTGGTGCTAAGGAAACCAGTGCAGGCGAGGAGTACCGAGGCATCAGACAAAGGTTGCCATTTTGGTGCAACAAGACCGAGACCAGAAGGAAAGCAAGACGGAGGTCATCGTGGAGCCCAAGACGGTGTCACCACCATAGCCTTTGGCAGGCGAAGACCACTTTTATCTGGATAGCTTGTACTAGCTGTCCCCCTTCAAAGTTGCCCGCCACTATTGGCTCCCTTCCCGCTCAAGATTTGGGAAGAGGACCAGGGCCTCTATAAGTAGAACTAGCCACCACCACAGGCAAGGGGCGAGATCTTAGATCACTCCCACCCACACAAGTTAGCCAAGCACAAGAACTCCTCAACCTCAAGAGGTTGTTCTTCCCATTGTATTGTTCATCATCAGCCCAAGAGGCAATCCACCACCACCACACTGGAGTAGGGTATTACACCACAACGGTGGCCCGAACTAGTATAAATCTTGTGTCTTTCCATGTTGCGAGTTCGTTGAGTTCGTCCACGAGATCTTGGCGAGCTAGGGCGTAGTTCGGTGGAAGGAAAAGACTTCACGCACACCCTAGTGGTCGAACCTTAAGGGTTTGCCGGAACCCCACATCCGACATTTATAGACAAGGAACCAAGACCCTCGTGAGGAGCCAAGCCTCGCAAGGCGGATGACGCAAGACCTCCTCAGGAGCAGCCTCGCCAGGAAGGCTCACGAGGGGCGGAGAGGTCAAGGCGAGGCAAACCTCACGAGGTTCTCATGGACGTTAGCCATGACGATCGAAACCAGGCGGGCGCCAGCATGCGTAGTGTCCTTGCTTCCTCTTTTGTGATAAGGGGGAAAGCAGAGGCGTTGAATACCGAGGCATCAGGCAAAGCTTTCCATATCGGTGCAACGAGACCAAGACCGCATGACTGCAAGACGGAGGTCACCATGGAACCCAGGACGGCGTCATCGCCAGAGTCTTTTGCAGGCGAAGACTACTTTTGTCAAGATAGCTTGTACTAGATGTCCCCTTTCAAATTGGCCATTGTTGGCTCCCGTCCTACTCAATATTTGGGAAGAGGACCAGGGCCACTATAAATAGAGCTAACTATCACCGTAGCTAGAGGGAGAGAAAAGAAAGGGAGGGAGATCTGATCGCGATCCTCGGCAACACACCCACCAAGCACAAGAACAACTCGACCTCAGGAGGCTGTTCTTCCCCTTGTATTGTTCATCATCAGCCCAGGAGGCAATCCTCCACCACCACACTGGAGTAGGGTATTACACCACAACGGTGGTCTGAACCAGTATAAATCTTGTTTCTTTGTGTTGCTAGTTCATAGAGTTCGTCCACAAGATCTTAGAGAGCTAGGGCATGGATTGGTAGGGGGAAACCTTCACGCGCACCCAAGTGTTCGAACCTCAAGGGTTTGCCGAAACCCGAAATCCGACACACTTGTACTTTCACATAGTTATGATAATATCTAGGCATGATCATGAATATAGGCATCACGTCCGTGTCAAGTAGACTGAAACGATTATGCATCTACTACTATTACTCCACACATCGACCGCTATCCAGCGTGCATCTAGAGTATTAAGTTCATCAGAACAGAGTAATGCATTAGGCAAGATGACATGATGTAGAGGGATAAACTCAAGCAATATGATATAAACCCCATCTTTTTATCCTCGATGGCAACAATGCAATACGTGCCTTGCTGCCCCTGCTGTCACTGGGAAAGGACACCGCAAGATTGAACCCAATGCTAAGCACTTCTCCCATTGCAAGAAAGATTAATGTAGTAGGCTAAACAAAACTGATAATTTGAAGAGACTTGCAAAGATATCAAATCATGCACATAAGAATTCAGAGAAGAATCAAATATTGTTCATAGATAATGTTAATCATAAACCCACAATTCATCGAATCTCGGCAAACACACAGCAAAAAGAATTACATCGAATAGATCTCCAAGAAAATCGAGGAGAACTTTGTATTGAGATCCAAAGAGAGAGAAGAAGCCATCTAGCTAATAACTATGGACCCGAAGGTCTATGGTAAAGTACTCACACATCATCAGAGAGGCTATGGTGTTGATGTAGAAGCCCTCCGTGATCGAATCCCCCTCCGGCAGATCGCCGAAAAAGGTCCCCATATGGGATCTCATGGGTACAGAAGGTTGCGGCAGTGGAAAAGTGGTTTTGTGGCTCCCCTGGAGGTTTTTAGGGTATAAGAGTATATATAGGTGAAGGAAGTAGGTCGGTGGAGCTACGAGGGGCCCACAAGGGTGGGGGGCGCGTCTGGCCCCCCTGGGCGTGCTGCCCTACCTCGTGGCCGCCTCGTTGCTTCCTTGAACTCCACTCCAAGTCTCCTGGATTGCGTTTGTTCCAAAAAAAAAGATCCTCGCGAGGGTTTCATTCCGTTTGGATTCCATTTGATATTCCTTTTCTGCGAAACACTGAAATAGGCAAAAAAACAGCAACTGACTTGGGCCTTCGGTTAATAGGTTAGTCCCAAAAATAATATAAAAGTGCATATTAAATCCCATTAAACATCCAAAACAGATAATATAATAGCATGGAACAATAAAAAATTATAGATATGTTGGAGACGTATCAGCATCCCCAAGCTTAATTCCTGCTCGTCCTCGAGTAGGTAAATGATAAAAACAGAATTTTTAATGTGGAATGATACCTAACATAATTTTAAATGTAATTTTATTTATTTTGGCATGAATGTTCAGATCCGAAAGATTCAAGACAAAAGTTTAATATTGACATAAAAATAATAATACTTCAAGCATACTAACCAAGCAATCATGTCTTCTCAAAATAACATCGCCAAAGAAAGTTATCCCTAAAAATCATATAGTCTGGCTATGCTCTATCTACATCACACAAAATATTTAAATCATGCACAACCCCGATGACAAGCCAAGCAATTGTTTCATACTTTTGATGTTCTCAAACTTTTTCAACTTTCACGCAATACATGAGCGTGACCATGGACATAGCACTATAGGTGGAATAGAATGGTGGTTGTGGAGAAGACAAAACGGAGAAGATAGTCTCACATCAACTAGGCGTATCAACGGGCTATGGAGATGCCCATCAATAGATATCAATGTGAGTGAGTAGGGATTGCCATACAACGGATGCATTAGAGCTATAAGTGTATGAAAGCTCAACAAAAGAAACTAAGTGGGTGTGCGTCCAACTTGCTTGCTCACGAAGACCTAGGGCATTTTGAGGAAGCCCATCATTGGAATATACAAGCCAAGTTCTATAATGAAAAATTCCCACTAGTATATAAAAGTGACAAAATAGGAGACTCTCTATCATGAAGATCATGGTGCTACTTTGAAGCAAAAGTGTGGAAAAAGGATAGTAGCATTGCCCCTTCTCTCTTTTTCTCTCATTTTTTTATTTGGGTCTTTTTTCTCCTTTTTGGCCTCTTTTTTCGTCCGGAACCTCATCCCGACTTGTGGGGGAATCATAGTCTCCATCATCCTTTCCTCACTGGGACAATGCTCTAATAATGATGATCATCACACTTTTATTTACTTACAACTCAAGAATTACAATTCGATACTTAGAACAAAATATGACTATGTGAATACCTCCGGCGGTGTATCGGGATATGTAATGAATCAAGAGTGACATGTATGAAAGAATTATGAACGGTGGCTTCGCCACAAATATGATGTCAACTACGTGATCATGCAAAGCAATATGACAATGATGGAGCGTGTCATAATAAAGGGAACGGTGGAAAGTTGCATGGCAATATATCTCGGAATGGCTATGGAAATGCCATAATAGGTAGGTATGGTGGCTGTTTTGAGGAAGATATAAGGAGGCTTATGTGTGATGGAGCGTATCATATCACGGGGTTTGGATGCACCGGTGAAGTTTGCACCAACTCTTGAGGTGAGAAAGGGCAATGCACAATGTGGGAGTCCTGGATTAGGGGGTCTCCGAACAGCCGGACTATCTCCGTTGGCCGGACTGTTAGACTATGAAGATACAAGATTGAAGACTTCGTCTCGTGTCCGGATGGGACTCTACTTGGCGTGGAAGGAAATCTAGGCGATATGTATATGGATATCTCCACCTTGGTAACCGACCTTGTGTAACCCTAACCCTCTCCGGTGTCTATATAAACCGAAGGGTTTTAGTCCGTAGGACAACAATCACAACATACAATCATACCATAGGCTAGCTTCTAGGGTTTAACCTCTCTGATCTCGTGGTAGATCTACTCTTGTACTACCCATATCATCAATATTAATCAAGCAGGATGTAGGGTTTTACCTCCATCAAGAGGGCCCAAACCTAGGTAAAACTTCGTGTCCCCTACCTCCTGCTACCATCCGGCCTAGACGCATAGTTCGGGACCCCCTACCCGAGATCCGCCGGTTTTGACACCGACATTGGTGCTTTCATTGAGAGTTCCTCTGTGTCGTTGCCGTTAGGATTGATGGCTCCTACTATCATCGATAGCAATGCGGTCCAGGGTGAGACTTTTCTACCTGGACAGATCTTCGTATTCGGCGTCTTTGCACTGCGGGCTAATTCGCTTGTCCATCTGGAGCAGATTGAAAGCTACACCCCTGGCCATCAGGTCAGATTTGGAAGTTTGAACTACACGGCCGACATCCGCGGAGACTTGATCTTCGACGGATTCGAGCCACAGCCAGGCACGCCGCACTGTCGTGATGGGTATGACCTAGCTCTGCCGCCGAACAGTACCCCAGAGGCCGCGCCCGCATCAGCTCCGACCCTTAGCTCGGAGCCAACTGCGCCAATCGAGGACGGGTGGTTAGACACTGCCTCAAGGGCTGCAGTCTCAACAGTGACCGAGCCAAACACCAGCATAATCCTCTGTGCAGCCCGTGACTCCAAGGTGTCAGACTCTTTTTCTGACTCTGAACCATCCGCGCCTTTGCCAATCGAATCCGATTGGGCGCCGGTCATGGAATTCACCGCAGCGGATATCTTTCAGCACTCTCCCTTTGGCGACATCTTGAATTTACTAAGGTCTCTCTCTTTGTCAGGAGAGCCCTGGCCGGATTATGGCCAACAGGATTGGGATGCGGATGACGAAGAAATTCGACGCCCACCCACCACCCACTTCGTAGCCACTATCGATGATTTAACCGACATGCTCGACTTCGACTCCGAAGACATCGACGGTATGGACGACGATGTATGAGACGAACATGAATCAGCACCTATAGGGCACTAGAAAGCCACCTCGTCATATGACATATACATGGTGGATACACCCAACGAAGGCAATGGCGACGAAATAGCGGAGGATGACCCCTCCAAGAAGCAACCCAAGCGTCGACGTCAGCGGCGCCGCTCTATGTCCCGCCAAACAAAAGTGGTGATACCGGCACAGGAGGTAATAACACTCTGGATAGTGCCAAAGACAACAACAATCCCCTCCAGCAAGATATAGAGCAGGAGGATGAAGAAGCCAGCTCTCCTAAGAGAGCGGCAGATGAAGAAAAGGAGGATGACAATTACATGCCCCCCTCCGAAGACGAGGCAAGCCTTGGCGACGATGAATTCACCATACCAGAGGATCCCGTCGAACAAGAGCGCTTCAAGTGCCGGCTTATGGCCATGGCAAATAGCCTGAAGAAAATGCAGCAGCAGCTTCAAGCTGATCAAGATCTGCTAGCTGACAAATGGACTGAAGTCCTCGCGGCCGAGGAATATAAACTCGAGCGCCCCTCCAAGAGTTACCGAAGGCGCAGGTTACTACCCCGACTGGAGGAAGAAGCGTACGATATGGCTGATCGGCCACCTCGTGGCCGCGATAGAGAGGCATTCCAGCCAAAAGCTCAGCCTCCACCCCAATGCCATTCAAATAAAAAGGCATGGGGAGATACGCCAGACCTGCGAGACATATTGGAGAACAAGCCAAAGCATTCAAGATCGATCTACGGATCAAGAGGGCGCACCACTCTGCGAGACGACAAACGTCACGCTGGATACAGTAAAAGCAAATCCGGCCGGGCCGAACACAGCGGGGAAGACCCATTCGAGCTGTGTCGCGATATAGCCCAGTACAGAGGCGCCGCACACCCCTTATCCTTCACAGACGAAGTAATGGAACATCAATTCCCAGAAGGTTTTAAACCTGTAAATATTGAATCATACGACGGCACAACAGATCCCGCGGTGTGGATTGAGGACTTCCTCCTCCACATCCACATGGCCCGTCGCGATGACCTACACGCCATCAAATACCTCCCACTAAAGATCAAAGGACCAGCGCAGCATTGGCTTAACAGCTTGCCAGCGGACTCCATTAGCTGTTGGGAAGATTTGGAAGCCGCATTCCTCGACAACTTTCAGGGCACTTATGTGCGACCACCAGACGCCGATGACTTGAGCCACATAATTCAGCAGCCAGAAGAGTCGGCCAGGCAATTCTAGACTTGGTTCCTTACAAAGAAAAATCAAATCGTCGACTGTCCGGACGCGGAGGCCTTAGCGGCTTTGAAGCACAACATCCGAGACGAGTGGCTAGCCCGACACCTTGGTCAGGAAAAGCCGAAATCTATGGCAGCTCTCACGACGCTCATGACCTGTTTTTGTGCGGGAGAAGACAGTTGGCTGGCTCGTAGTAATAACATATCAAAGAACCATGGTACCTCAGATACCAAGGACGGCAATAGCAGGTCACGTCGCAACAAGCGTAAGTGCCGCATTAATAGCGAAAATACTGAGGATACGGCAGTCAATGCTGGATTCAAAGGCTCTAAACCAGGTCAGCGGAAAAAGCCATTCAAACAAAGTACGCCGGGTCCATCCAGCCTGGACCGTATACTCAATCGCTCGTGTCAAATACACGGCACCCCAGACAAGCCAGCCAATCACACCAACAGGGATTGCTGGGTGTTCAAGCAGGTCGACAAGTTAATTGCCGAAAACAAGGACAAGGGGCCGCGTAGCGATGACGAGGAGGAACCCCAGTAGCCGCACACTGGAGGACAGAAGAGGTTTCCCCCACAAGTGCGGACGGTGAACATGATATACGCAACCCACATCCCCAAGAGGGAGCAGAAGCGTGCGCTCAGGGACGTATATGCGTTGGAGCCAGTTGCCCCAAAGTTCAACCCTTCGTCCTCCTGCCCGATCACCTTCGATCGCAGGGACCACCCCACTAGTATCCGTCATGGCGGATTTGCCGCACTGGTCCTAGACCCAATCATCGACGGATTTCACCTCACTCGAGTCCTTATGGACGGCGGCAGCAGCCTGAACCTGCTTTATCAGGACACAGTGCGCAAAATGGGTATAGACCCCTCAAGGATCAAACCCACCAAAATGACCTTTAAGGGCGTCATTCCAGGCGTAGAGGCCCATTGCACAGGCTCAATTACACTGGAAGTGGTCTTCGGATCCCCTGATAACTTCCGAAAAGCGAAGAGTTAATCTTCGATATAGTCCCGTTCCGCAGTGGTTATCACGCGCTGCTCGGGGGAACCGCATTTGCTAGATTCAATGCGGTACCGCATTATGCATACCTCAAGGTCAAGATCTAAGCTCGCGTAGCAATACGGCGGCCACCCCAATCCCAGCCCAGCGGCGAAACTCGTGCCGCGCGTACATAATTACGCATTAAAAATACCATGGGCACAGGTGGGGAGGGGGGCAAAACTGTGGCACGCCCCAAGACGCGGCCTAAACCGCACTAGGGGCTTCCCGTTCGGTTATTTTTCTTTTTCTTTCAGGACCTTAATCTCTGGAAACACTGTCCGGCAACACTATTACCAAACACATGATGCAGCAACCAAGGAGGCAGACAGCTACGTTATACAACGGAATTCCCAGGTTGATTACAGATTTCATATCATTCCTCAGCTCGCCCTTGGAAGGGACATAGTCCTACTCTTTGCTTATCGCACTATCTGTATCACTCCGCTTTAACGCAATTTTTCAATAAACAATGCATGACATTACGACTATTATTGCATTCTTGTTATATATATATACGTGTTCATTAATGACGCCTTGCAACCGTACACTCTGGTACGGCCAATACACCAGGGGCTTACGTACCCCACCATGCGGTGTGAAAAGTCTGAACACTTTCACAAGTGCGGCACCCCGAACTTATAGCATTATATGCATCAGCTCCGAATCATGTCTTTGGTCAAATGTTGGGTTTGCCCGGCTCCTATGTTTTGGTACCTTACGTTCCGCTCTATCGGCTAAGGTAGCGCTAGGAGAAATACTGCGATTGTGCCCCGGTTCTGCCGGGCTGAGCACCTCAACAGAGAAAGCTAAAACTGACTGTCATGATAAGGCGAGAAACTGGTCGCTGTTCGGCGAGGTTTTTCGAGTCCCTAAAGACTTATGCCGCTTACGGCGAGGGTCCGGCCCTGTCCAGCTTACAGGCGTGTATCGCGCCCCGAATTCGGTCTTCCGAATACCAGGGGCTTCGCCGAAATTTAAAATTATAGAATTCTATGGCTAAGTGAGAGTGATAAAGCATTATTAGTCCGGTTGCCTTGTTCGTTGTGCTGATCACCTCCCTCGAAGGACCCAAACATGGGAACAAGAGTGCTCAGGTTTATCCCGAACACCCCAGCACTCGTGGCATGAGGGCAGAAGCCGAGGACTAGCCATCTCTCAGATTGGATAAACAGCCAAACAGAAGGTAATATTTTAAATTCCAACAAGCGTTGCATAGCGCATATGAAACAAGTTTTCATACATATAGGATAAAAAGAGCAAGTCTCATTCAAATATTACATCTTTCGAACACTCATCCGCGATAAGACGGGCACCCGGCAGAACTCCCTCGTAGTACATCTCGGGGTGGCGGTGCTCCATGCCCTCAGGCGGCCCCTCCTTGATCAGCTTCACGGCGTCTAGCTTGACCCACTTCATTTTTACACGGGCGAAAGCCCGGCGTGCACCTTCAATGCAGATGGATCGCTTGACGACCTCCAGCCATGGGCAGGCATCCACAAGCCGCCTCACTAGGCTGAAGAAGCTGTTCGGAAGGGCGTCGCCAGGCCACAGCCAGACTATAATGCCCTTCATGGCCTGATCGGCCGCCTTATGTAGCTCGACCATCTGCTTTAGCTGGTCGCTCATCGGCACCGGATGTTCGGCCTCAGCATACTGAGACCAAAATAGCTTCTCCGTCGAGCTTCTGTCCTCGGCCTGGTAAAATTGTGCGGCATTGGACACACTGCGGGGCAAATCTGCGAATGCTCCTGAAGAGCTCTGGATTCGGGTAAGTAATCAGTAATTTACTTTTACATGCTTGCTTTGCATATAGAAAGCCTTACCCGCTGCTATCTTCTTCATCGCGTCGATCTCCTGAAAGGCCTTCTGGGCCTCAGCCTTGGCACTCTTTGCGCTCTCACAGGCTGCGGCAAGCTCAGACTCTCGCGTCTTCAAGTCAAGCTCCAACGCCTCGTGCTTCGTCACGAGAGCCTGGAGCTCTTGCTGCACCTCGCCCACCCGAGCCTCATGCTTCTCTCGCTCGGTGCGCTCCTTGGCCGCTGTATCTCCGGCCTTGGTCAGCGCTTGCTTCAGGGTCGCCACCTCAGTCGTGGCCCCTGGCAAACATACAATGATCTTGTCATTTTGCAATTGCGTCTTCTTTTTACATATCTATAGAAGGGATATTACTTACCCTTGTTCTCCTCAAGCTGCCTCTTGGCAAGGCCGAGCTCCTTCCTGGACCCATCGAGGTCCTGCTTCAGTACGGCGACCTCAGCAGTTAGTGCGGCGGACGCCGGCAGCGAAGCCTGCATATGCATATTGACATACTTATATTAGACTCCTGCGATATTATTTGATCCTTTGTTCGGCTTTTCTTTGTGAACACCGAACAAAGCATCAGGGGCTACTGTCTATGCGGTAATATTTCTACTACATTTTAAAACACTTACCTCGAAGCCTGTTAGAAGGCTGGCACAGGCTTCAGTCAATCCGCTCTTGGCGGACCGAACCTTCTGGATCACCGCACTCATGATAGTGCGGTACTCCTCGTCGATGGAAGCGCTGCGAAGCGCTTCCAGCAGGTAGCCCGGTGCCTCTGGATAGATATAGGTCACTGGCACAGGCGTTTTGCCCCTCTTGGAAGGAGGCCGCCTGCCCGAGCCCGGAACCGCTGGAGGGTCCAGCGCGGTGTTCGGCTGAGGGCCGAACTCGGAGCTCTCAGGGGCCCTGTCCACTCGGCTACCGGAGTCCGGAATGTCGCCTTGAGGCACCTCCGGGACTGTCTCCCCTCGATCCAGTGCCTCTTGAGACAACACCTGGACGTCATCGGCAGGATGAGGGGAGGTGGCGGTCGGGACTGGATCGCTATCCATGTCCGACGAGCCCAGGGAGCCGTCCGATGATACCTCGATGTTGGCTCATGGCGGCCTGCGTAATTATGTTTGGCGATTAGGGAAAGCAGTGCGACCAAGGAATCTTATGGGTTACTTTGGTATCCGAATACTTACGATCTCCCCTGGGGCTTGGCCCTGGGCAACCACTCGTCTTCGCTTTTGTCAGCGGCGGTGGAGCTGTCCGGAAGGAGAGTCCTTCCCTTCTTGGACCCTCCGGCCTCCCCAGTTGGGGAGGCCTTCCTTTTCTTGTCTCCCCCAGTCGGTGTGGGAGCATCTTCTTCCTCTTCCTCGTCTTCAGGGGAAGAGTGCGCCGCAGAGTCATTGGACGGTGAGTCCGACGACGCCTGGCGTCGGGAACTCTTTCGAGTTCCCTTGTCCTTCTTGGTCTTCTCCGGCACCTTATAAGGGGCCGGAGTTAGCATCTTCGCCAAAAGAGCGTCTGCGGGGCCTTCGGGCAAAGGAGCCAGACAGTCGATCTGTCCGGCCATCTTCTGCCGGTCCTATCAAAGGTCCGGGAGTTTAGATCCCACATAGAGTCAATCTATATAAAAATAAGTATCCTGTGAAAGGTAAAGCAGCTTACCACACTGGCTTGGCGCTTCACGCTGAATCCGCGATCCTCAGTGATAGGGGGAGGAACCTTGGCACTTTTGAACAGCACCCTCCAGGCGTCTTCATGAGTCGCGTCGAAGAGCCTGTTCAGAGTCCGGTGCTGCGCCGGATTGAACTCCCACAAGGTGAACTCCCGTTGTTGGCACGGGAGTATCCGGCGGATGAGCATAACCTGGACTATGTTGACAAGCTTGAGCTTCTTGTCCACCATGTTTTGAATACATGTTTGGAGTCCGGTCAGCTCTTTCGAACTACCCCAGGACAGGCCCTTCTCTTTCCAGGAGGTGAGCCGCATGGGCATGCCAGATCGGAACTCAGGGGCCGCTACCCATGCGGGGTCGCGCGGCTCGGTGATATAGAACCACCCCGATTGCCACCCCTTTATGGTTTCCACAAAGGAGCCCTCGAGCCATGTTATGTTGGGCATCTTGCCCACCATGGCGCCTCCGCACTCCGCCTAGCGGCCGCCCACCACCTTCGGCTTGACGTTGAAGGTCTTCAGCCATAAGCCGAAGTGGGGCTTGATGCGGAGGAAGGCCTCACACACGACGATAAACGCCGAGATGTTGAGGATGAAGTTCGGGGCCAGATTGTGGAAATCCAGGCCATAATAAAATATGAGCCCCCGGACGAAGGGATGGAGAGGGAATCCCAGTCCGCGGAGGAAATGGGTGAGGAATACCACCCTCTCATGGGGCCTAGGGGTGGGGATGAGCTGCCCCTCATCTAGGAGCCGGTGCGCGATGTCGTCAGGCAGGTATCCGGCTCTCCTCGGTTTCTTGATGTCTCCCTCCGTGACGGAGGAGACCATCCACTTGCCTCCCGCTCCGGACATGGTTGGAGAAGGTTGAGATGGAAGTGAGGGCTTGGTCGCTAGAGCTCGAGTGTGCGGGAGCGGATGAGCAAAGGAGGAAGAAGGCGTGGATAGAAAGGTGAATCCTTATCCCTTTATATGGGCAGACGAAACTAAGCGTCCCCACTTGCCTGGTAAAACTTGCTTATCCCCCAAACGCCGCAATTGATGGCGCGGTTGGGTTACCCATGCCCGTATTGATGAGAATCCCGTAATAAGGGGACACAATCTCTGCTTTGACAAGATGTGTCGAAAAAATGCCTCGCGTTATGTGCGGGGCTGGTTAAAAGAAATGGTTCGAATAATCACCGGGCTATGACGTAAGGTCATGTTGCCGAAACAAGCCATCAAATTAGATCTGCGAAAATATTATTCTCTCTACGGTGGAATGTGGAACTTATTTTGCAGGGTCGGACACTATCCTCGTATTCAAATTCTTCTGTGATGTATTCAGAGAAGGAACCCGCCTTGCAATGCCGAAGGCAATAGTGCGCGCCGGACTCATCGTCATTGAAGCCTGGTTCAGGGGCTACTATGGGAGTCCTGGATTAGGGGGTCTCCGGACAGCCGGACTATCTCCATTGGCCGGACTGTTAGACTATGAAGATACAAGATTGAAGACTTCGTCTCGTGTCCGGATGGGACTCTACTTGGCGTGGAAGGCAAGCTAGGAGATACATATATGGATATCTCCACCTTTGTAACCGACCTTGTGTAACCCTAACCCTCTCCGGTGTCTATATAAACCGAAGGGTTTTAGTCCGTAGGACAACAATCACAACATACAATCATACCATAGGCTAGCTTCTAGGGTTTAGCCTCTTTGATCTCATGGTAGATCTACTCTTGTACTACCCATATAATCAATATTAATCAAGCAGGACGTAGGGTTTTACCTCCATCAAGAGGGCCCGGACCTGGGTAAAACTTCGTGTCCCCTGCCTCCTGTTACCATCTGGCCTAGACGCACAGTTCGGGACCCCCTACCCGAGATCCGCTGGTTTTGACACCGACACACAGTATTACCACCTTTATATCTCAAAACAACTATCATATTAGGACTCATAGTATTTAATGCACTCTATATGAACGTTTTTATTATACCCATCTTGGATGCCTATCATATTAGGACTAATTTTATAGCCAAAGTAAATTACCATGCTGTTCTAAAAGGCTCTCAAAATAATTTAAGTGAAGCATGAGAGATCAATAATTTCTATAAAATAAAACCACCACCATGCTCTAAAAATATATACATGAAGCACTAGAACAAAATTATCTAGCTCAAAAGATATAAGTGAAGCACATAGAGTATTCTAATAAATTCCGATTCTTGTGTGTCTCTCCAAAAAGGTGTGTACAGCAAGGATGATTGTCGTAAACTAAAAATCAAAGAGTCAAATCATACAAGATGCTCCAAGCAAAACACATATCATGTGCTGAATGAAAATATAGCCTCAAGTAAAGTTACCAATAGATGAAGACGAAATAGGGGATGCCTTCCGGGGCATCCCCAAGCTTAGGCTTTTGGTTGTCCTTGAATTTTACCTTGGGGTGCATTGGGCATCCCCAAGCTTAGTCTCTTTCTACTCCTTGTTCCGAAATCCATCAAATCTTTACCCAAAAACTTGAAAACTTCACAACACAAAAGTCAACAGAAAATCTCATGAGCTCCGTTAGTATAAAAAACAAACCACCACTTTAAGGTAGTGTAATGAACTCATTCTTTATTTATATTTGTGTTAAACCTACTGCATTCCAACTTCTCTATGGTTCATAGCCCCCGATACTAGGCATAGATTCATCAAAATAAGCAAACAACACACGAAAAGCAGAATCTGTCAAAAACAGAATAGTCTGTAGTAGTCTGTAGGTTTCGAATACTTCTGTAACTCCAAAAATTCTGAGAAATTAGGAAGTCCTAAATAATTTATATATTGATCTACTTCAGTTGGAACTGGTATTTTATCTCTCTCTTGTAAAAAAAAAGAAAATTATTCTCGTGAGCGCATAATTTCTGTTTTTTCAGCAAGATCAAATAACAATCACCCAACAAGATCGTAAAGGCTTAACTTGGCACAAACACTAATTAAACATAAAACACAATCATAAAATAGGATAGATGATTTATTTATTACTAAACGGGAACAAAAAGCAAGGAACAAAAATAAACTTGGGTTGCCTCCTAACAAGCGCTATCGTTTAACGCCCCTAGCTAGGCATAAAAACAAGAATAGATCTAGGTAATGTCATATTTGGTATGCAATCCATATGTGGCTCTCATAATAGATTCATAAGGTAATTTATTTTTCCTTCTAGGAAAGTGTTCCATGTCTTTCCTTAACGGAAATTGGAATCTAATATTTCCTTCTTTCATGTTAATAACTGCACCAATCATTCTAAGGAAAGGTCTACCAAGAATAATAGGACATGTAGGATTGAAATCTATATCAAGAACAATGAAATCTACGGGCACATAATTCCTATTTGCAACAATAAGAACATAATTAATCCTTCCCATAGGTTTCTTAATGATGGAATCTGCAAGATGCAAATTTAAAGAACAATCATCAAATTCACGGAAACCTAACACATCACACAAAGTTATTGGAATCATGGAAACACTAGCACCCAAATCACATAACACATAGCATTCATGATCTTTAATCTTAATTTTAATAGTAGGTTCGCACTCATCATAAAGTTTTCTAGGGATAGAAACTTCCAATTCAAGTTTTTCTTCATAAGATTGCATTAAAGCATCAACGATATGTTTAGTAAAAGCTATATTTTGATCATAAGCACGAGGAGAATTTAGCATGGATTGCAACAAGGAAATACAATCTATCAAGGACCAATTATCATAATTAAATTCCTTGAAATCCAAAATAGTGACTTCATTGTTATGTAAACTTTTGACCTCTTCAATCCCACTTTTACCAATTTTTGCATCAAGATCTAAAAACTCCGAATCATTGGGACGCCTTTTAACTAAAGTTGACTCGTCTCCAGTCCCATATTTATCAAGATTCATATTGGCAAACAAATATTTAATAGGAGACACACCAATCACTTTTAGATCTTCATCATTATTATCATGAAAACTGGAAGAACACGCTTTCACAAAGCAATCTTTCTTAGCACGCATCCTACCGGTTCTTTCTTTGCACTCAACAATGGAAACTCTCATGGCTTTGAGAGACTCATTGATGTCATGCTTAGGTGGAATAGATCTAAGTTTCATAGAATCAACATCAAGAGAAATTCTATCCACGTTCCTAGCCAACTCATCAATCTTAAGCACTTTTTCTTCAATCAAAGCATTGAAATTATTTTGTGAATTCATAAATTCTTTAACACTAGTCTCAAAATCAGAGGGCATATTATTAAAATTTCCATAAGAGTTGTTGTAGGAATTACCATAATTATTATAGGAATTACTAGGAAACGGCATACAATTAAAATTTCCTCTATATGCGTTGTTACCAAAATTGTTCCTACCAACAAAATTCACATCAATAGATTCATTATTATTCTCAATCAAAGTGGACAAAGGCATATAATTAGGATAAGAAGAAATGCTCTTATGAGCAAACAACTTCATAAGTTCATCCATCTTTCCACTCAAAACATTAATCTCTTCTATCGCATGAACTTTTTTACTAGTAGATCTTTCGGTGTGCCATTGAGAATAATTAACCATAATATTATCTAGGATTTTAGTTGCTTCTCCTAAAATTATTTCCATAAAAGGGCCTCCCGCGGCTGAATCTAAAAGATTTATAGAAGCAAAATTCAATCCAGATACGTATCATTAATTTCATCCTTTCCCAAGCTTGTGCAACATGCTCATGATCAAGTTGCTTAAAATTCATAATATCGTTTCTAAGAGAGATTATCTTAGGGGGAGGAAAATACTTAGAGATAAAAGCATCTTTGCACTTATTCCATGAATCAATACTATTTTTAGGCAAAGAAGAGAACCAAGTTTTAGCATGGTCTCTAAGCGAAAATGGAAATAGCTTCAATTTAACAGTATCATTATCCACATATTTCTTCTTTAGCATATCACATAAATCAACAAAGCTGTTTAGATGGGTAGCGGCATCTTCACTAGGAAGGCCAGCAAATTGATCTTTCATGTCAAGATTCAGCAAAGAAGTATTAATTTCACAAGATTCAACATCGGTAAGAGGATCAATCGGAGTGCTAACAAAATCATTGTTGTTGGTATTGGTAAAGTCACATAATTTAGTATTGTCTTGAGCCATTGTGACAAACAATCAATCCAACACACAATCACACAAGAGGCAAGCGAAAGAAGGCGAACGGAAAAAGGGAGAACGGAAAAGAGGAAAATAAAACGACAAGGGTGAAGTGGGGGAGAGGAAAACGAGAGGCAAATGGCAAATAATGTAATGTGAAGGATAAGAGTCTGTGCAGGGTACTTGGTATGTCTTGGCTTGAGTGTAGATCTCCCCGGCAACGGCGCCAGAAATCCTTCTTGCTACCTCTTGAGCATGAGTTGGTTTTCCGTTGAAGAGGAAAGGGTGATGCAGCAAAGTAGTGTAAGTATTTCCCTCAGTTTTTGAGAACCAAGGTATCAATCCAGTAGGAGACTACACGCAAGTCGCCTAGTACCTGCACAAAAAAATAAGAACCTTGTAACCAACGCGATAAAGGGGTTGTCAATCCCTTCACGGCCACTTGCAAAAGTGAGATCTGATAAAGATAATAAGATAAATATTTTTGGTATTTTTGTATAGATTGGAAAGTAAAGATTGCAAAATAAACATCGATAGATATGGCTAGTTAACGGGAAACTAATATGATGTAAAGTAGACCCGGGGGCCATAGGTTTCACTAGTGGCTTCTCTCAAGATAGGATATATTACGGTGGGTGAACAAATTACTGCCGAGCAATTGACCAAAACGATTCTGCATCTACTACTATTACTCCACACATCGACCGCTATCCAGCATGCATCTAGAGTATTAAGTTCATAAGAACAGAGTAATGCATTAGGCAAGATGACATGATGTAGAGGGATAAACTCAAGCAATATGATATAAATCCCATCTTTTATCCTCGATGGCAACAATACAATATGTGCCTTGCTGCCCATGCTGTCACCGGAAAACGACACCACAAGATTGAACCCAAAGCTAAGCACTTCTCCCATTGCAAGAAAGATCAATCTAGTAGGCCAAACCAAACTGATAATTCGAAGAGACTTGCAAAGATATCAAATCATGCATATAAGAATTCAAAGAAGAATCAAATATTGTTCATAGATAATCTTAATCATAAACCCACAATTCATTGGATCTCGGCAAACACACCGCAAAAAGAATTACATCGAATAGATCTCCAAGAACTTCAAGGAGAACTTTGTATTGAGATCCAAAGAGAGAGAATAAGCCATCTAGCTAATAACTATGGACCAGAAGGTCTATGGTAAACTACTCACACATCATCGGAGAGGCTATGGTGTTGATGTAGAAGCCCTCCATGATCGCATCCCCCTCCGGAAGATCGCCGTAAAATGTCCCCGGATGGGATCTCACGGGTACAGAAGGTTGCAGCGGTGGAAAAGTGGTTTCGTGGCTCCCCTGGATGTTTTCAGGGTATTAGAGTATATATTGGCAAAGGAAGTAGGTCGGTGAAGCTACGAGGGGCCCACGAGGGTGGGGGCGTGCCTTACCCCCCTGGGCACGCCGCCCTACCTCGTGGTCGCCTCGTTGCTTCCTTGACCTCCACTCCAAGTCTCCTAGATTGTGTTTGTTCCAAAAAAGATCCTCGCGAAGGTTTCGTTCCATTTGGATTTCGTTTGATATTCCTTTTCTGTGAAACACTGAAATAGGCAAAAAACATCATCTGGCACTGGGCCTTTGGTTAATTAGTTAGTCCCAAAAATAATATAAAAGTGCATATTAAAGCCCATTAAACATCCAAAACAGATAGTATAATAGCATGGAACAATAAAATATTATAGATACGTTGGAGACGTATCAGCATCTCGATCGCTTACATTTTTCTTTGCAAACACATATCTTTTTTTCGTCATAGATTTTTGGTACATGGAAATACATCACCAAAATTTGACTAGAAAAGCAAGACCAAAGAAAACAAGAACAACAAGAATACATTTTAGAATATATCCAAGTTCCATAACTGCTCCTGTAAGTTGGTGTAGCCACCCGACCTCAGACGGTCAGGTCTCTGTGCTTAAGTTTCATCCCTGGATCCATATGCTGACACACACAGTATTCGAGGATTTATAATAGAGGTAAATCACATGTATAAAATAACGGAAATACTATTACCTCAATCCAAATAGCAGAAGTAACAACAAGGTTGTGGATTCCCATCAACACCAACGACAAAGTTGAGTGTAGAAATCGTAACCCTGACGTATCACTTACTCATCGTAAGAATCCTGCAACATGAGACGTTGCAGCCACAAAGGGTCAGTACATTGAATGTACTGGCAAATTCACACCATAGGATAATGATGAATAATAGCTATCACTACATGCATATATGGCTCGTGGAAAAGCTTTATGGTTATAATGTTTTTGTGAAAAGCCAATTTTTCCCTATTGCAAAGGAATATAATTTATTTAACTACAAAGTTGGTTGAAAATATTGAGAAGGTTCCTCCAACTCAATCCCAAATTAACATCAATAACCCAACAAATTATTTAAGTAACGTGATGAGATCAATATGATAATCCAAGAACCAGATACTTAAGATGTCCATAACCGGGGACACGGCTAACCATGATTAGTTTGTACACTCTGTAGAGGTTTGCGCACTTTTCCCCACAAGACCCGATCTCCTCCGTTGAATTTCTCACATTGCCGGGTGTTTAAGAAATGGATGACCGAGATACAGTCTTTCAGAAGCATTAATTCTCTACTCCGGATAGACTATACCACCTACAACCCACTACCTGCTAGTCTATCTCTTCAAGGGCTTCACGCAACTTACTCAACTATGCTAGAGCCCATAATATCTTGTGGCTGCACACGGAAGTTTCTAGCATGAATAATCTTATGATCCCTTTGAGCCTGGGTAGCATTCCATAGGGTGATCACACGGGTCCTCCGGGATCCCCTTGGGCAAACACTGGGTTCTCCAGGTGCCCGGGCAAACCACTAGGTGCTCCAGGGTGCCCCAACCAATCCACCCAGATGTGTATTAAACTAGCCACCTTAAGTTAACCATTAAATAATAACTCTCACATCTGTCATGAATTCTCTCAAACCAATCCACGTCTACAAGCATAGCATAACAATATGAGCATAACATAAAATTAACTCCCAGGGTTTGAATGCAGGGCAATAGGTTCCTACCTCATCAACTACTTCCCGATACCCACATGTTATCAAGTCCTAACCATGCAATGTTTGAGGGTTGAAACTAATGCATAAAAACTAGGTGTGAAAGGGATATGATCAAAGTGTGAACTTGCCTTGTACTATTGATGAAGATGATTTGCACTCGTAACTCTTGATATTTCTACTCGTCACACTCCATTCAATCTATCGTGAGCAAGAAATAGTAACCACACATAAGCAATCACTCAAAAGATCGGGAAGAACGAAGGAGACAGTTCGGAAAACATCAAAACCAACAAATAACTCTTGCAACATAAAACAATTTCTAACAGTACCAAAATTATGTGAATTTGGCCTTATCAGAAAGTTTTAGTCAAGAGCTTCGATTTGCAAAAAGAATCAACTAAATCAGAGTTATAAAACTCAAGTTATGAACAAAAGAAGTTTGAATACAATCTGTTTGAATTCAAATTTTAAAACTTTGAAAAACATGTTCAAGTTGTTGTACTAGATAGAGGAGATCGTAACGAAGAAGTGGGCGTCGGTTTCATCTAATTTGGATGAACGAGTAAAAAGTTATGGCTATTTGAAAAATCAGGGCCAAGCTGTTTTACGGAAGAAAAATAGCTACGGCTAAGGTCTAATATATAAATACGTAGACTAATTGATAATCTAATTATTCTATCGTATTAGTCTAGAAATAATAAACTACGGAAGTATAAAAAATCAAAGAAAGATATCTTTATAAGGCAGAGAAAAGATGACTTTGAAGAGAATAGACAATTTCCAAAAGTCGCGCCGGAGAGGAGAAATATATTTTTCTTAAATGAATCTAGTCAAAGCAAAATATTGATTTAACCCGAATCGGATGATTTTTGGAGGCTCTACGGGTCTATATTTATAGGTGGAAAAGAGGTTTAAGGGTCAAAGGCTAGGCAATATGGGACTAAACATAGACGAAAATATACGAAACAGAGAAGAAAAAAGCTAACGCCTCGCACGGGCCTAAAGGCCTCGGTCGGCCGTACACGGGCTGCATTTTTTTCCGAAGTCTATTTTTTCTGAAATTTGTTTCAAAAAAACTAAACATTAACGAAAATAAAATAAATAAATAAAGTCAAAAGAAAACAAAAGAAAAACTGGCCGGCCTGCTGCTATGCTACGCATGTGGGCGGCGGTTAGTTCCAGGCGCACGCGTAGAATTTTTTTTCTTTTTCTACATAGAAACAAAAAAAGAAAACTGGATAACGATAATAAAGTAAAATTTTGTATAGGCATATTATATATCAAAATTTTCAGAAAGAGATTTTCTACAACATGAACATTTCTCTAGTGCCAAATAAAATTCACAAAAATTCAAATAATTCAAATAGTGCTACTTCTACAATAAAACCCAATAAAATCATTTTAGAAATACCAAAATTATTTCTCTCCAATTTTTTGATGTAGGGAATCATTTTACCCTATTTTCTATTTATTTTATTTTTGGAGAAAAATAATTTGAATAAAACCCAAATAACTCCAAATTGAAAATAATTTCAAACAGACTTTAAATTTGATCCTTTTAAAATTCCAACTCATATTTCATATATTTTGAAGAAGTCATTTTATCTTCTCTCATGAAAATCATTGTGTTGCTTAAAGTTCCTGAATTTGAAATATTTCCAAATAAAATTCAAATCTTTTCAAAAAACCCCTTTTCATTTAATTAAATGGAAGAAGTCATATCATCTTCTCTCGAGGGTTTTGTATTTGAAAAGAATTTGAATTCACAGATATCAAAATGCAAAAAGGTGAATGTTTGGGAAAGTCATTTTATTCCCTCTCATTTAACATTCAAAAAGTTTCGAATTTCACTCAATCAATCACACGACAATCAAACAAACAATCAATCTATCTATTTATTATAACATTCCAAAATTTAGAATTTTGGGATATTACAAACCTACCACCCTTAAAATGAATCTCGTCCTCGAGATTCGGAGAGGCTAGCAAGAAAAAGGTTAGGGTTTGGGGGTCTCCTCAAAATCCATCAATTGTCGTAGGAGGGGGTGTGGGGTGCTATCAAAACTCATGGTTACGGTTCCATCAAAACTCATATACTTCATCCATATTGTTAACAGTGTCGGTCTTCTCACATCTTCAGGATAATTCCTTATCTGGGCTCTTTCGGTAGTGGCATAACCTTTTCCTCAATTCTTCTGTCTTTCATCTAGGTGAGGTTCTTCTGTGACTGGGTCTTCTTAACTGACGGGTCTGGTGCCAATACTAAACAACTATCGATATCTCATGGTGGTCAACAATTTATGGTTTCTCCTGCAGGAAATGAGTCTGGGTTGAACCTCACCGTATAACCTACGGTTGGTAAAGCTGCCTTGTACAAGGGAAAATACTTATACCATTCTAAGGTTCAAACAAGGTTTTGATCGTTGTCGCTTTACTATGGGTAAGGCACTCAGATTGACCATCCCATATAGCAAGGCGAATAATAAGAGTAAGTCGGTATGGTGATCAATCCATCCCGCACCCAAATCATTACCATGTATACAGTTTAGCGAATCTCGCATTCTAACTCTCGGCCATCCTCACAAGCATTGCAGAATTTCTCTTGTCAGCGAACTAAGTTCGGATAAATCCATTGATTCTGCAAGCCAAACAAACATCTATCGTTCTTCACAACTCTCAGGTTTTGCGTTACTCTCTAAGATCGTCTGCCGATAAATGTAACTTCTTCTAGGGTTTTTCCTTCAGCAAGAGTGTGCTTTCTCTTTGGCAGGTCCTAGGGCTTGTGGGTTATGGCCCATCTCATTACTTGTAATACTTGAGCTCATCATAGGGGCAACTGATTATTTTCCAAACACCCAACTTACTAGCATTCTTAAATCCTTCCAATTGTACTGTCTCTCTTCCTTCTATTGGCACCAAACCAAGACGTGATTACTCAGACTCATCATGGAGTTACAATTGATCTATATTTCCAACACCATACCTCCTTTATAGCCAATAATACTTCATCTCTTCATATTCTTGGGGTATCCCGCATATCGAGATAAAACTTATACTTTTGAAGTCCACCCCATGGAAAAACATTATTCCTTTCCAGGGGTCAAATCTCCTCACAGGGTTCTACCACCCTTAAAATACACAAACTCATCCATAGACCATATTTCTCATATCGTCAAAAACGGTGAAAATCCTTCTTCATAGAGTAACAACTCATAAAATCCAAATAGTACCCACGATACTAACTTTATTGATTCTCAAAGTATTATACTCTCTTGCTTTTCCATTACATGTCTCAACTCAACACCTTGATACAAAAGAGTTGTTCCCACTACTTCTACTACTACTACATTACTTCTCACAGACACAACTAATTATCACAAGTCTCCTTCTCCTCGGGACAATCCCTGGCAAAGTGCCCTGCTTCATTACAACGAAAACATATTACTTCTGACAACTCCTAAGGTTTCCTTGTGATTATATAGCCTCCTTGGGTCCTTGGCTTCCTTTCTGGGCAACTGCTGAGGTAGTGCCCTGACTCCTTGCACCTGTAATAGGTGATATGACTCAGGTCCCTCCTAGACTCCAATCGGTTTCTCTTCCTAGACTTTTCCATTCCAATCAGGGCTTCTATTTCATGTGGGTCATATTCTACTTCCTTTGTCGGGAATTCTACTAGATCCCCATTCAAACAATTTTGGGAGATGTGTCCTTCTTCTCCACATGAATAGCAAGATTTAGTGCAGGGTTTACTTGGGTCTTCTTTAGGTGTATCCTCCACCTCTTCCTTCATCACAGTTTCTTCTAAATTTTCCATGAGGGCTCCTTTCATTACTTCTTTCTTCTGCTAGATGGTTCGTTGTGCCATGGGGTAAATTTGACACTGAGCAGGATAGTGGGTAGTCCCTTCACACAAGAAATAAGTAATCTGCCTAGTTGGGCATTCTTCAACTGGGTGACTTCCTTCAAATTATGGCATTCATCCTTGTGTTCTTTATTGGTGTGTCCTATTTCTCCACAAATCTTGCATGCACAAGGTTTCTTCATATCCTTTCCATAAGGCTTCAACTTCTGCAACACAAACCGAGACTTTGGCAAAGTCAACTTAAATTCTTTCCAAGTGGTTACTCCTTGCCATCCATTGATGGTTTGGTACATCCTCCACCAAGTAGCAACACCTCTTTCAAAGCACTGAAGAGCATGCTGGGTCATATCCTTTCCGACTATAGGGTTATTCTTCATGTGATCCTCCATGTTCTGAATCCATCGGTCCGTCTCCAATTGACTTATCGGTCCAGGGAAACATGAGTTCATCTCCATTCGTCCTCTATTGGGTCCATGGGTTTGGGGTGAGATGAGAGAGACAAAGGGGGATGCACACAATACAAACAATAGTTTTGAAGAGACAGATTTTATTTATGGCTGTCGGAAAAACATCAAACAAACACTACTAGGAAAAGGGCTATAGATAGGATTGACACTAATGGCGCACCAGGGAAGTAGTGCGCCACTACTATATACTAATGGTGCACTAGTTGGTGATGCGCCATTAGTGTGGAAGACACTAATGGCGCACCAGAAAATAGGTGCGCCACTAGTGATAATTTCTTTTCATTTTTACATACATACTAATGGCGCATCCTACCGAAGTGCGCCATTACTAGTTCTAACTAGTAATGGCGCACCAGACAGGGAGTGCGCCAGTACTGAATTTTTTTTATTCTTTTTTTGCAAAACTACTAATGGCGCACCGCCTCACAGTGCGCCATTACTAGTTTAAACTACTAATGGCGCACCATGTAAAAGTGCGCCATTAGTATATATATATATATTTATGGCGCACTGTCCCGCTGGTGTGCCATTGCTATGAAAAAAACATTCTAATGGTGCACCGCCTGGGGGTGCACCATTAGTAATCTTCCCCCATCCATACACTTCGTCCCTCCCTCTCGCTAGACTACTTCGTCCCTCTCCCTCCACCGCATCGCCGCCGCCGTTGCCCCGACCCACTGCGCCCCCGCCGCCTCCCTCTCCCTTCCTCCCCCCCCCGTGCCCCCCCCCCCCTGAGCCCCGCCTCCCCCCCTCGAAACCCTAGAAACCGCCGGAGATTTGGAGCCTCAGAGTCGCCGGAGCCTCGGAGCCCCACGTCCACCAGGAGAGGAGGCCCCACGTCCAGCAGGAGAGGAGGCCCGCGACCTCCCCGCCGTCCAGCAAGAGAATAGGGTACGAATCCCTCTTCCCCTTTTCTCTTGCTGATTTTGTTCTTCATCTCCTCCAATCTCTGACGCGTTCTCATCTATAGCTGTGTTGTGCTGTTGTGTTGTGTGAAGGAAGGACTTGGTTCAACAGGATACAGAGAAGCTGCTGCTATGGGTTCGACTTGTTTGGATTTCGTTCCCCTGTCACCAAGGTAACCACTTGTCTCGCCTCTCTCCCCCTCCGTACAAGTTCATGGCTGTGGACTGCTATGGTCGATGCTTGTCTCAGCTGTATGCATTTGATTTCAGACTATATAGCTTGTATATGCAAAGTGCAAAAAATTCTGAGCAATGTTGTACTTTTACCTGCTAGTTTCTTTGGCATGGTTTTTATTCAAGTGAAACCAAACCCTGACAGTAACACATTTGCTTCTTATTGTACATGACTATGTTTATTGTGTTGAAACATATGTCTGATCTAATTAGAATGTATATGTGAGTTAGATAGGTCTGATTTTTGTTTTACGGGGTGGTAGAGCTAGCATCCATGTATTTGGGTAGCTACTGGTTGTTTTTTGCTGTGTTGCAAGAAAGGAGATAATGTTGGCTGAATGTGCTTGAGGAAGAAAAGTAAAAAAGTGATTGGAATCGCATGCCTAGAATGCTGTTCACTTATTGTCTTCATATTTAAAATCATCTGTTTTAAGTAAAGTAGGCTCTGAGAAAAACCTTCCAGAAAAAGCTAAACAGCACAAATATACTGCTCTTGGATCGATGATTTGGTTATGTACCAGCACAGAGTAAGTGAGAGACAAATATGAGGCTGCACATTTTTGTACCAACAGTTGCAGAAACTTGGGGCTGCACAAATTTGGTGCTGCACAAACTTGCTCCTAGGCCAAGAGAGAGATTGAAATTGAGTACTCCTAGGCCAAGAGAGAGATTGAAATTGAGTACTCCTAGGCCAAGAGAGAGATTATGTTAAAAATTCAGTTAAGCAGGCATGGTACTCTTATTTTGAAGTAAAAATTCAGGTTAAAAGTCAGTTAAAAGTCCAGTTTTAGAGCTTGGCTCCTGATCCGACTATAAAGTGTACTGCAAGCTTATTGCTAGCAAGTTTAAAATTAAGTAAACACATGATTCAGTGCACACTTGAATACACATGATCTGCTTGTGCTTGTGACTGACTTGGACACATGATTCTGACACACATGTATTCAGACACACATAGCATGTCTGAAACCCCTAGGAAATCATTTGCATATTTTTAACCGAGTATTTGTCATTCTGAAGAAAAATGCACTGTATCATGTATTTGTCCATGGTTTATAGATGAAATTTGCCATGGTGCATATAGTAAAAACAATGCCATGGTCTGTAAAATACATTTGTCATGCTCCATGAAAGTAAATTGCCATGGTCCAAATGTAGCAGAAGTTTCAAGTAGTGTTTTGTTTCTATGTTTGAATAGGCAACAGACTTTCTATTATTTCTGTGTTTGTACAGACTTGCTAAACTATTGATGATTTTTTTTGGGTGACCTATTAGATTTGGAATGGAAGCTCACATAAGTTGAGCTGATTTTTGTCCATATGAAAGCAGAGGACCATATGGTCTGTGGCTGGGTTTTGTCTCCGACCATTGTGTCGTGATGAATTTGTAGGTACCCCGAGAGGCCCTTGAGTTTGCCGGAATGTCGATTAACTTCCGTTCCAGCAAATACGGGTACTCCATATGTCCTATTTTCATCAAAGGTCATGCTAAAATTTTCCGTGAATTTTAGCATGACTTTGCTAAAAATAGGACATATGGGGTACTTGCGACTAATGCATTGGCCGGGGTATCTTAGTACTTAGTTAAGTAGGATCAACTGCCCCGCCATTCTTGCTGCATTAAACCATAGGTGGCAATAGAGCCAAGTGATTAGGCCCAACTTAGAATTCTTGTTAGCATCGATAAACCCTAGATGATAAACCCAACATAGGTGGCAATAGAGCCAAGTGATTAGGCCCAACCTAGGGTGCCTCGGCATCGATAAACCCTAAATGATGAAAACTTAACTTGGCTTCTATAGGGTGCCTCGGTGTCGATGAGAACCTAAATGATGTACGCTAAGGCTTTTAGGGTGCCTCGGCGTCGACAAAACCTAAATGATGAAAGCTTAGGCTTTTAGGGTGCCTCGACATCGACAAACCCTAAATGATGTAGTTTTGAATTATGAACGTAGGATATGTCGTCATAATCATCGGACGACGAAAGTCTCCCGACGGAGTGCGACTGGTGCCACGACGATCGAGGTCTGTGCGACATGCCTCACCTGGACGATGATCGGCGCTTCAGCATTAAGCTCGAGGAGACCTTCGAAGTTGAAACGGTACACAACGACGACAAGTGTTATTTTCATAATTAAGCATGACTTCAACTATTTCAACGTGTAATTTTCATCTTTTACAATTCGAGTATAGCTTATCCCATGGCATGCAAGACGCTATGTCTTGGAGAGGATGGATTTTGAAGACCATGAAATTTCTGAAACAAAGAAAATTCACCTAAGGACTCATCACGATGTGGACTTTGAAGTAAATCTATATTATTCGGAGAGCGTAACCCATTTTGGTTGCAAAAATTGGGAAGCATTTTGCAAGATGTATGGTTTTGATGAGGGTATGCTTATCACCATGGATCTTGGTAATCCTGACATCAACCAAGACAATATGGACATTTGGGTCCTTGTTGATACGCCTCCAGTTCTACCGCTATGTGAGCTTCTCAAACATAGTTATTAGCTAATTTATATTGTTTATTTCAAAATAGTTGACAGCTTATTTCCATTGACAGCTTATTTTTATTGTTCAAAGAATGTGCGGGAGATGGTAGACAAAACCCACTACACCGATGGCTCCGAATTAACAACTTACAAGGAGAAAAATCATCCGGTCGGATTTTGTACTGACATTGAGAATTACACTATCCACAATCAAACTCCTCAACATTATGGTAAATACGTGCCACTAGTGCATGTGTTCAACTACGGTAACTACCATGGAGATACCCTGGTAAGATTTTTACTATTACGACATCCGTGCATCTTTTGCATACTTCTAAAACTAGTATATCATTGCTAACTATGAAGTTATTACTATGTTTTTCAACAGATAATCCCAGAGAATTGTGTGCCTCATATGATATATCAGAAAGGTAGTGTTAATGTTTTGAACATACAACCAGGTCGTCCTACGAATCTCAACTGTCCATACGAGATTTCTAAAAGAAGTGGAGACATGAAAATCAAAGGATGGAAAAAATGTATGGACAGTCGTAAGGAGCTTCTTGGAAGCAAAAGGAAGCGACGCGCAAGAATTGGAGACAGGATGTTCTCCATTCTCCATAATGGAGAGTCAGGGTCTATATTGTTTTATGCTATTTTAGCTTAAATAGGGTATTTAGGTCCTGCCTAATACTGATGATCATGTGCTAAGAACAATTAAGTAGGGTTGGTTCGATGACTATCAAGATGATGATCGTATGACTTGTTATGAATAACGAGTAGAAGTTGTATGATGATGATTAGTAGGACTTCTTAGGATTAGTATTACTTCCGACAAACTCGATACTCGCGGTCTCGAGACTTGTAATGTTTTATCTTTGTTCGGTCTTTTGAATTCAGAGACTAATATGATGAATTGTATTCGGAGACTAATCTTCTATTGTATTCGATGAATCTGCTGTTGCTGTGTGCTACTGTCTATATTCAGTCAAATAATATATTTTGTAACCTGTGCAAAAATCACAAAAGTAAAAAAATACAACCTAATATTCATACTAATGGCGCATCACTACAGAGTGCACCATTAGTATGTCAAGTATACTAATGGCGCATCCATCCGCAGTGCGCCATTAGTGTGCCGAAGCACATGGTTAAATATGGCCCTGGGAGGCATACTAATGGCGCATGGTGTTATATACTAATGGCGCACCTATGGTGCGCCATTAGTAATAAACACTAGTGGCGTGATACTAATGGCGCACCAGTGATGCGCCATTAGTAGGCAAAACTGGTGTGCCATTAGTAGGCCTTTTCCTAGTAGTGAAATGACAGCTCACAATCATCGCATCTAACGTAGGTATATAACAGGGGCTTGGTCTTCTAAAGGTCAATGAATCTTCAAAGTTGTCAAACTCTTCGAGTCTCGTTCATGTCTCCGATGGCTTCTTTCGATCGTGCTTGTCCTTCTCAAGTTCTTTTGCCAGATCATCTCTGTCGACACGAAGTCTCTCATGACGTCCTTCAATATTCTGGGATTGCGTTCCAAACTTCTGGGTTTCAACATCCTTGGCATGAACCATGGTCCTACTGTCCTTCAATTCCTGACAAATCTCCGGTATCTCGAGGTTGTAGCTCCTCCAGCTTGGCTACTTTCAGCTTCTGGTTCCTAAGTTCTTCACGAAATGCTTCCTTGTCTAATACGGCTTCCTGGAGCCCCATCTTAAAATTCTTGATGTATTACACCAGATTCTGGCGATACACCAGCTAAGGTTAAAACTTCATCTTACTGCTAGGTGCTCCATCATCCTTCTACCATCCAATCCTTCCGAAGAAATGCATGCTTAGCTCAGCTCGGTGACCATAGTATCAGTGGCGATGACATCACGGATAACCGTGTTTCTGCCCTTGTCATTGCCATGAGATATCTTCCATAGTTGATATCTCCTGCCTTAGGGTTTTCTTGACAAAACTTTGAGTTCTAATGCTCCATGTTCCGGTCTTTCTCTGATACACCTTGATCTCGGGTATTGACAGCTTCCTTAGTCTGCCAAGTTCCATAAGGGGTGCCTTCCTAGGTCATACAAATCTGGAAAAATTCTACAGGGCCTTCAAATTCTCCTAGTCTTCGGATTCTTCAACCGTTGTAGTTTCCATTATTATAATACACGGTAAAATCCTCTTCATTCCGAAGTGGTCTTAGTTGTTCGATATCTTGTACTTCTTGAAGTGGTCTCATCAGCCGAATCTTCGTGTGGTCAAAAAGGGAAAGGGGTATAGTCTCACTAAAAGGGAATATTTGAATAAGCTCAGAAGAGAAGAGAGGTAAAAGATCCTTTTGAAAAGAAAGTTGTAGAGAAAATATTTCCTATGGGCTTGCCAGTTTCTAGGGGTCACGTCCTACAGTCAACATGTGCTCTGATACCATCTTGTAGCGACCCGACCTCAGACGGTCAAGTCTCTGTGCTTAAGTGTCATCCCTGGATCGGTATGCTGACATGCACAGTACTCGAGGATTTATAACAGAGGTAAATCACATGTATAAAATAACGGAAATACTATTACCTCAATCCAAATAGCGTAAGTAACAAGGAGGTTGTGGATTCCCATCAACACCAACGGCAAAGTAGAGTGTTGAAATCGTAACCCTAACGTATCACTTCCTCGTCGTAAGAATCCTGCAACATGAGACGTTGCAGCCACAAAGGGTCAGTACATTGAATGTACTGGCAAATTCACACCATAGGATAATGATGAATAATAGCTATCACTACATGCATATATGGCTCGTGGAAAAGCTTTATGGTTATAATGTTTTTTCCGAAAAGCCAATTTTTCCCTATTGCAAAGGAATATAATTTATTTAACTACAAAGTTGGATGAAAATATTGAGAAGGTTCCTCCAACTCAATCCCAAATTAACATCAATAACCCAACAAATTATTTAAGTAACGTGATGAGATCAATATGATAATCCAAGAACCAGATACTTAAGATGTCCATAACCGGGGATACGGCTAACCATGATTAGTTTGTACACTCTATAGAGGTTTGCGCACTTTTCCCCACAAGACCCGATCTCCTCCGTTGAATTTCTCACATTGCCGTGTGTTTGAGAAATGGATGACCGAGACACAGTCTTTCAGAAGCATTAATTCTCTACTCCGGATAGACTATACCACCTACAACCCACTACCCGCTAGTCTATCTCTTCAAGAGCTTCACGCAACTTACTCAACTATGCTAGAGCCCATAATAGCTTGTGGCTGCACACGGAAGTTTCTAGCATGAATAATCTTATGATCCCTTTGAGCCTGGGTAGCATTCCATAGGGTGATCACACGGGTCCTCCGGGATCCCCTTGGGCAAACACTGGGTTCTCCAGGTGCTCGGGGAAAGAACTGGGTGCTCCAGGGTGCCCTAACCAATCCACCCAGATGTGTATTAAAGTAGCCACCTTAAGTTAACCATTAAATAATAACTCTCACATCTGTCATGAATTCTCTGAAACCAATCCATGTCTACGAGCAGAGCATAGCAATATGAGCATAACATAAAAGTAACTCCCAGGGTTTGAATGCAGGGCAATAGGTTCCTACCCCATCAAATACTTCCCGATACCCACATGTCATCAAGTCCTAACCATGCAATGTTTGAGGGTTGAAACTAATGCATAAAACCTGGGTATGAAAGGGATATGATCAAAGTGTGAACTTGCCTTGTAGTGTTGATGAAGATGATTCGCACTCATAACTCTTGATATTTCTACTCGTCACACTCCGTTCAATCTATCGTGAGCAAGCAATAGTAACCACACATAAGCAATCACTCAAAAGATCGGGAAGAACGAAGAAGACAGTTCGGAAAACATCAAAACCAACAAATCACTCTTGCAACATAAAACAAATTCTAACACTACCAAAATTATGTAACTTTGGCCTTATCAGAAAGTTTAAGTCAAGAGCTTCGATTTGGAAAAAGAATGAACTAAATCAGAGTTATAAAACTCAAGTTATGAACAAAAGAAGTTTGAATACAAACTGTTTGAATTCAAATTTTAAAACTTTCAAAAACATGTTTAAGTTGTTTTACTGGATAAAGGAGATCGTAACGAAGAAGTGGGCGTTGATTTCATCTAATTTAGATGAACGAGTAAAAAGTTATGGTTATTTGAAAAATCAGGGCCAAGCTGTTTTACGGAAGAAAAATAGCTACGGCTAAGGTCTAATATATAAATATGTAGACTAATTGATAATCTAATTATTCTATCGTATTAGTCTAGAAATAATAAACTACGGAAGTATAAAAAAACAAACAAAGTTACCTTTATAAGGCAGAGAACAGACGACTTTGAAGAGAAGAGACAATTTCCAGAAGTCGCGCCGGAGAGGAGAAATATATTTTTCTTAAATGAATCTAGTCAAACCAAAATATTGATTTAACCCGAATCGGATGATTTTGGGAGGCTCTATGGTTCTATATTTATAGGTGGAAAAGTGGTTTAAGGGTCAAATGCTAGGCAATGTGGGACTAAACGTATACGGGCTGCATTTTTCTCCGAAGTCTATTTTTTCTGAAATTTGTTTCAAAAAAAACTAAACATTAACGAAAATAAAATAAATAAAAAAAGACAAAAGAAAACAAAAGAAAAACGGGCCGGCCTACTGCTATGCTACGCATGTGGGCGGCGGTTAGTTCCATGCACACATGTAGATTTTTTTTCTTTTTTATATAGAAACAAAAAAAAAGAAAACTGGATAACGAAAATAAAATAAAATTTTATATAGGCATATTATATATCAAAATTTTCAGAAAAATATTTTCTACAACATGAACATTTCTCTATGCCAAATAATATTCACAAAAATTCAAATAATTCAGACAGTGCTACTTCTACAATAAAACCCAATAAAAATCATTTTAGAAATACCAAAATGATTTCAAAATTATTTCTCTCCAATTTTGTGATGTAGGGAATCATTTTACCCTATTTTCCATTTATTTTATTTTTGGAGAAAAATAATTTGAATAAAACCCAAATAACTCTTAATTGAAAATAATTTCCAACGGACTTTAAATTTGATCCTTTTAAAATTGCAACTCATATTTCATATATTTTGATGAAGTCATTTTATCTTCTCTCATGAAATCATTGAGTTGATTAAAGTTTCTGAATTTGAAATATTTCCACATAAAATTCAAATCTTTTCAAAAAACCCTTTTCATTTAATTAAATGGAAGAAGTCATATCATCTTCTCCCGAGGGTTTTGTATTTGAAAAGAATTTGAATTCACGAAGATCAAAATGCAAAAAGGTGAAAGTTTGGGAAAGTCCTTTTATTCCCTCTCATTTAACTTCCAAAAAGTTTCGAATTTCACTCAATCAATCACACAACAATCAAACAATCAATCAATCTATCTATTTATTATAACATTCCAAAATTTAGAATTTTGGGATGTTATAGTTGTATTAGTACCTTCTCGATGCATTCATTGTTGATCTGCGGAGGCTCGATCTTGCGTGCTTCTTTCTTTTTCGAGTGTAAAGAAGTAGATGTTGCTTCCTCACATCCAGTCTCAAGTCTAGCCTCTATTCTATCAAGAAGTGCACTAGTCTCATCTCTAGCCTCTATGCTAGCTAAAAGTGCTAGAACATCTACTAAATTGCACTCTATCAATATATCGATGTACTCTCCTTCCCAATACCAAAACTTGCATTCATTCTACACAATAAATTTTTTAATTAGCACAACTAGTCTAATCCAAGAGCACAACCGAAGCTAAAGTATCTCATACCCCATTGGTTGAGCACTTGATGAACACCCATCCGGGATGTTCCGGCGTTGTAGACACGCGGCGCAAGACCTTCTTCGGGCAGTCGTCGCACGTAATGAGTAGCAACGGTGCGCCCACGAGCTTTTAAGCCAGCACCGAGCCCGGCCGACCGCCATTCATGTATCTGCCGGCGGACCACCGACGGTGTAAATCCGAGCGGCTAGAGGAGGAGTCACTACCTGCACGCGGCCTTGCCGGGGCCTTCCGGCCCGGTGCCCGACCAGTCCATGGCACGGTGCAGCCTCCCACAGCCGGGCGAGCTCAAGCCCGACCGGATCCGCTCCAAATCCGTCCCCCGGGTGCGCAAAACACGTAGCTGTGGTTGGGTAGCTCCAGGGCGTCGAGGGAAAGGGGGCTGAGCGAGTGCACGTCCGAGCTGCACACGCTGGAGTTGGCCTAGCGGCGTGGAAGACCAACCGTGTGGGGGTGCAAAGTGGCTTCGATCGTGTGGGGGACGGAAGCCATCCCACGTGGGCGCTAGGTCTGATAGGACCGCCTTGTCGTCAGTGTGTGACCTCTGTGGCAACTGTCCGCTCCCCACTAGCCTCTTCATTGACATGTGGTCCCATTCCAACATGTAAGTGAGATGACAGCGAGTCCTTTTGTACAATTTCCGAATGGACGTCTATGTAGGCCGGGTGCCTCTTTGTGTACCGTGGCAACCGTCCATCGACTCTTGGCCTTTCCCTCTCGATTTGGAACTGCTGTTGCATGGTAGGTTCGTTCAAGACCATTCTCGACTCAACTAATAACATCATTACAACAAACCCAAGGGTCTAGGAGTGGTTTGATCTCCCCTATCTTCTTCACCGTGACACTGCTGACTGGCGCGTGGACGACGGAGGCCTCGCCTTGTGCAAGTTGGTTCCGCTTGATAATGATATGTGTGACGTTAAGATGCCATCGCTTGAGGGTAAGGCTTGGGCAGGAGAAAATGGAGATTGGGTTGTTTATGTGGGAACTTGTGAATGTGTACACTCGTCACCGGGTTCCACTTCCAAAAATCTCAGACTGCCCAGAGGTTGAGCAAACTGGTATTCTACGTACGTTTAACTACGATCATGGTGACTGTCATCTACAGAAGATAGCAATTTGTCAAGTTCCCGGCCGCTCTTGGGATTTAATGGACTATGGAGTTGTTGCTATCTTCGACAAGCTTGTTGCCTTCCTTCATAGTTCGACTGGATGGATATTGCTCAAAAATCAGTTTCTATACATGGATGCGTACTGTGATGCAATTCAATACGAGGGTCTTGTGTTTGCTACCACCACTCGTGGCACTATTATTGCATGGAATCCTTATGCTTTCAATACGTTTGTCTTCCATCGTAATTATAATTGTTTCATCCACATGCATGCGGTTTAGCTAGTTTACCTTTACTAATTAACCTTCTTGTGTTTCCAAGGTCCTGTGAACATTCCACCACCTATACTTGAAAAAATTTATAACCAAGGGGGAGATGACGACGATGATGATCACGAGCATGAGGACCCATATACTCAGTGGCGCCTGGCAACTTATTCCGATGGATCACCTCTTCTTGTCTATATACAGGGCACCGCTGATGTTACTAAGGAAGTAGGTGTTGTCTCCCATGGTCGCACTCTCCGGACCTATTCCAACATCCGTTGTAGGGTATTCGGGATGGATACTACCGTGATAGTGCCAACAACTTCTCCCTGGTTTAGTATTGATACTCTTGGAGGAAACTCGCTCTTCCTTGGACAAAACTATCCAATCATGGTGAAAGGCGATCCAGCTGCTGTTGACACAACGTTACTACCATTTATGAGAAGCAACTGTATCTATACCTCAGACATTGCTATGCTTCCCTACCGTGGCTATCACAATATGTGTCATGAAATAGGCGCTTCAGCCTGGATGATCAGTTCTGCGTTGGTCTCGAGATTGACAGTAGCTGGCCCTTCTGAGACAAACTCTTCTGGTTCAAAGAAAGCGTTTCCAACGCTGAGGATTGGTTGAGTTGAAGTTCATTTCATTGCTTGTTGTGTGATGAAAACTTTAGTATTTACTAGAATGTTTTTTCGGAACTAATCTATAATCCAACATGTATCCTCGTTGTCGTTGTGTGTTGATGACTTGTTGTATATAATGAATGGTACATTTGAATATGCATGTCATAAACTCAATTTATAAATGGTTTTTGACTCACTTATTGGAGTGTTGGTGCCGTAGTAGTATAGCCAGCATCCGTAGTAGTATGAAGTTGCCACATCACATAGAGCCAACCAATAGTTAGTTCTAGTTAGATCAACTAGAGCTAGGTGTCGCACGGAGGCCTAGAAATATGGTTATAGCATGACTGCGTGAGGTGGGCTTGTACATAGTATGATGTAGGCATAGGGCTTGCCGTGTTTCCTACTCCTCCGGTCTAAATGTGGACACGTGGGACATCCAGCATCCAGGTCATGTCATGCAAGAAAATGGAGTCGTAGTTGAAGCCACGTGATGCGCATCTTGGGTTAAATAGAATCTTACTACTCTTGAGTAACTCAAAAAGTGGCCACCGAAGATGTTTATTGGATTTGTTTTTCATCACCAGCACATCGAGGTGAAAGATGTGTAGGTTCAGTGGGTCATCTTGCGTTTTCACTTACATGTGGGACCGCATGTGAACAAACAGACGATGGGCTCCGCGTGTCTACTGGCTGGCTGAGAAGAGAGATAGAGGAGGGCTAAGCATGGACTCCAGGAAATTTGTTCTACGTAACCAGCACCTCGATATAGGCTCGATATAGTGGGGTGGCATGGGCCATAACTAGCATTCACGTCTATCAGTATGGCACACGCCACCCACACGAGTCCCATCTGACACCAATTTTCTTGGAGTCCATGCTACAGCCATCTCTTCCCCCTCTTGTTTTCTCAGCCATCGTGCGGTGGGCGGGGTGGGGGTTTGCCGATAGTTGGTTTGCTCAACTGTGGTCCCACTTGTAAGTGAAAATGCAACACAACAAGCATTCCCCCTTGAGCGGCATGCTGGACCAACCGTGTGGGGGTGCGACACGAACATGATAGGCTTTTCCTTTTGAACTTGTAACTTGTAAAATTTGGTTCTGCTCCATGGCGCGACCGATAGATAGAAATAAAGATTTTCCCTAGAGTAATGAGAAGTTTGGTTTTGATGCGGTTCATGCATGGAGTACGTACGAAAATTATGAAGTTTATGTGAAAGGTAAGATAATTACTAGTAGTACCACATACTACTACATGGATTTGACGGAAAGATAAAGATACATACGGATCCATCAATGACATCCTCACGCCCTAGTGCGTCGGGTCACCAACCGATGTGTGAGGAGCAGCGGCGTTGGCGGCGAGCTCAATGTGCTTCTGAACAATGCCGTCCAAGGTTGCCCTGCGGTCCAAGAAGGCCAGCGACCTATCGTCCTCCTCTGGCACGTAGTAGTCCTTGTGGACGATTTGCGCGTAGACATGGGTGATTATGTCGACGGTGTCTTGCTGCGCCAGGCGCTGCGCGGCGAGCGTGACCACGAGGTGGTCATTCTCCGGCGCGACGGCGGGCAGTCGCAGGGCCACCGGTGCAACGAAGAGGTTGTCACCATAGATGTCGTTGAGGGTGGCGGGCATCGCAGAGCCTGGGCGCGTGGGCTGGAGGCGTACGTCAAGGTGGGCCAGCCACCTGTTGGGCCCATGTGTCATACATCCAAAGGCAGGGCCCATGTGTCATACACCCAAAGGCAGGTGCAGTAAGTCAATGAAGCTGCATCCCCCTCCATGCCAGTGCAGTATAGTCATCTCACTAGACATCTTGTTGGGGCCAAATGACAGAACTTTGATGTTTAGTGGTTTATTGGTGCCCTTTGCATTTTGCTCCAGGTTTTGACCTTTGATTTAACTAATAAAATGTTAATGCATGTAATAAAAAATGTTGTGTAAGTCACCTTATGAAAACCAAATAATGCTGAAACACTTAGGCACGGTACATTAACCCCCTCCTCGTTTCTTATTTTGTGACATATCAACCAATGAGAGATGTGGGCCGTGCATGCTTTCAATGACTTGAGACTACCAAACATGACATGAAGTGGTTAGTTCATTGCATGTAATCTGATACGTCTCCAGCGTATCTATAATTTTTGATTGTTCCGTGCTGTTTTATTATCAATCCAAGAAGTTTTATAATCATTTTATAGTCATTTTATATCATTTTTTGGTACTAACCTATTGACATAGTGCCCAGTGCCAGTTCTTGTTTTTTCCATGTTTTTACATCGCAGGAAATCAATATCAAACGGAGTCCAAATGGCACGAAACTTTACGATGATTTTTTATGGGCCAAAAGGAAGGAGATGGGCCTTGGTTGCACCCGGGGGGTGTCCCGAGGAGGGGACAACCCACCAGGGCGCGCCAGGAGGCCCTAGCGCGCCCTTGTGGGTTGTGCCCACCTCGGGTACCCCCTGGACCGCCTCTTTGCCTTATAAATACCCCAAAAATCCCAGAACCCTAGGGGACTCGCCGAAATATTTATCCAGCCGCTACAGAGTCCAGAATCACCAGATCCAATCTAAACACCATCACGGAGGGGTTCACCACTTCCATTGGTGCCTCTCCGATGATGCGTGAGTAGTTCTTTGTAGACCTTCGGGTCCGTAGTTAGTAGCTAGATGGCTTCATCTCTCTCTCTTGATCGTCAATACAATGGTCTCTTGGATATCCATATGATGTAACTCTTTTGCAATGTGTTTGTTGGGATCGATGAACTTCGAATTTGTGATCAGATCTATGTTTCTATATCCATGAAAGTATTTAAGTTTCTTTTTGATCTCTTTTATGCGTGATCTCTTATAGCCTCGTATTTCTTCTCCGATATTTGGGTTTTGTCTGGCCAACTCGATCTATTTGTCTTGCAATGGGAAGAGGTGCCCGGTAGTGGGTTCGATCTTACGGTGCTTGATCCCAGTGACAGAAAGGGAACCAACACGTATGTATCATTGCTACTAAGGATAAAAAGATGAGATCTATATCTACCGCCATATAGATAAACGGATCTTGTCTAGATCCTGTCATCGTTCTTATTGCATTACTCCGTTTTCCATGAACTTAATACACTAGATGCATGCTGGATAGCGGTCGATGTGTGGAGTAATAGTAGTAGATGCAGGGAGGAGTCGGTCTACTAATCTTGGACGTGATGACTATTTAATGATCATTGCCTGGATATCATCATAATTATTTGAAGTTCTATCAGTTGCCCAACAGTAATTTGTTTACCCAATGTTTGCTATTTTTCTTGAGAGAAGCCACTAGTGAAACCTACGGCCCCGGGTCTTATTTCTCATATATTTATCTTTGTGATCTACTTTTTCCTTGCTTTTATTTTCAGATCTATTAAACCAAAAATACAAAAATACTTTGCTGCAATTTATTTTATTTGCAATCTATTTATCCAATCTATTACAACCTTTTTACCGTCACGCACCAATTTCTGGTGCCGTTACCCGAAAGGGATTGACAACCCCTTTAACACGTCGGGTTGCGAGGTGTTGTTATTTGTGTGCAGGGGTTGTTTAAGTTGTGTTGCTTGGTTCTCCTACTGGTTCGATAACCTTGGTTTCATAACTGAGGGAAATACCTATGCCGCTGTGCTGCATCATCCCTCCCTCCCCGGGGAAATACCGACGTAGTTCCAGCTGCCATCAAGGAGAATTTCTGGCGCCGTTGTCGGGGAGGATCTTCAACATAACCAGGTTCCTAATCATAAATCTCATATCCTCGCAATTTACATTATTCACCATTTGCCTCTCGTTTTCCTCTCCCACACTTCACAAATAATTGCTGTTTTATTCGCCTCTCTTTTTCCATTCGTCGTTCTCTTTCTTTCTAGTCTCGATGGCTAGCATCCCTACTCCTCCTTTGTTACCAAATTTTGAAGTCTTGTACTTCAAGCAAAGACAAGGAGAAAATTTGAAATATGCATGGTATAGGCTTATGGAATCGTGTTGTATTTCCAACTTAAAGGGGGACGCCAAGGTTTTGCTTCGTAATTTTTACATAGAATTGGCTTTGCACCATAGACAACTTCTTGATTTCGCCGCTGAAGGAAATTTTATTGAACTTGATGCCAATGCTTCCTATGAACTCTTAGAGGGAATCCTGGGAATTCCACCTCAAAAGAAGGGGTTACATTTTACCCCCGAGGAGCCCAAATGCTAGACAAACTTGGTGATTTGCATAAACATATGGTTGAAATACAGAAATATAATGAACCCATCAAACACCTCAATGGTAGTATCAATCGCATGAATACTCTGATTACTCTTTGCAACGAGCGATTGCATATTTTGGATCTTAAGATGGTTTCTTTTCCGTAGAATTTGGGCAAGCGTAAAGAGCCTCCCGGGTTTGAGAAAACCATTACAAAAGTTGCTACAACTTCGAAAGACAAAACTAAGATCCATGCTTTATGCCTAGCTAAGGGCGTAAAACTATAGCGCTCGTCGTCCGAGGGCAGCTCTTCTTGACCCCGGCTTTTCAAAGAAGGCTTTTGATGCCTTCAGCTCCATATGAAGTAGCTCGAGCGGTCTTCTCATGGTCATGATGTTCTTCACGGGACGACTTCCTCCAACTTGTTTTCGTGCTTGACATGCACTGCACAATCTATCCTTGTCAAATATAACATCTTTTACCCCAAGGATATGATCACCTTTAATAAGCTTATCAAGATTTCGCATGCCCACATGACCTAACCTTCTATGCCACAACCAGCCTTTCGAAGATTTAGCAATAAAACAAGTTCTAGGTTGAGCCTTTTTAGTGAAGTCAACAATGTAAAGATCACCTCTACGTATACCGGTAAAGACCATTGTACGATTATCTCTATGAAACACTTGGCAATCTACTTCAGTAAATAGGACATTGAAGCCAAAATCAGCAAGTCTAGATACGGAAAGTAAATTGTAGACAAGAGATTCAATGAGCATAACATTTTGTATGGAGCTATCATGTGAGAAGGCCACCTTACCAAGGCCAACCACCTCACCCTTTGAGTTGTCACCAAAAGTGACATACTTTCGAGGGTCGTCATTTTCAGCAAGCTCACGAAACATATCCTTATCTCCGGTCATATGATCGGCACATCCACTATCAAGGACCCATTCCTTTCCTCTAGCCATGTAGCCGCGAAGATTAGCCATAAGACCAAAGTGTCTCATAGAATCATCGAGATCAAATTCACTATCATCATTCTCATCATAGTATCCATGTTCAACATCGTCTTGTGATGGATCAATTCCTAGAGAGGGTAATTCATTAGATAAATGGTCATCACAATAATCATCTTTATGAATTCTAATGGCTTCGGAGATGATATTGCTAATGATTCGAACATCTCCTTTGGCACGCGTAAGATTAGTAAGCTCAAATAGACAGTCACGAAATTTGGGGTCATTTGAACTCATCTTACTCAACGGAATAGACTTATGAAGGATCTCATCTAAGTTTTTCAAGGAATTGTTTGGAAATCGTTCCTCAAGAAATCTCCATATAGTGTAGGCACAATCAAGAGTAGGCAAGCAACCAATCAAGTTTCTAGGCAAACCTCTAGCGATAAGATTAACAGTTCTAAGGTTGCGAATCATGTCAATAGACTCATCAAGGGTAGGATGCAAAGGATCAACATCGGGTGCACAAGGGCTAGTAATATACTTGTTCAAATGATATTCATTGAAAATCACAAGCACCTCATTTTTCCACTCATGAAAGTACTCTCCATCATGAATAGGCACTCTACGTTTAAGACTCCCCAACGTAGACTCATCCATCTTCCTCCAAAGGTGTTTAAACCAAAGCAATGGAGACCAATGCTATGACACCAATTGAAAGGATCGAGAAGAGGTGTCTAGAGGGGGGTGAATAGACTCTTAACAAAGAAAAGTAGCAGTTTTTAATTTCTTCAAGTTAAGGTGAAGTTTTATCACAAGTTTAAACATTCACAATACATTCAAGCAAGCATGACAAGAGTATATGAGCAGCAGAAAGTAAAGAATGCAATTTGCAAGAAAGTAAAGGGATGGGATTCGAGTGTGCAACGCAATTGGAGACACATAGATTTTTAGCATGGTTCCGATAGGTGGTGCTATCGTACATCCACGTTGATGGAGACTTCAACCCATGAAGGGTAACGGTTGCGCGAGTCCATGGAGGGCTCCACCCACGAAGGGTCCACGAAGAAGCAACCTTGTCTATCCCACCATGGCCGTCGCCCACGAAGGACTTGCCTCACTAGGGTAGATCTTCATGAAGTAGGCGATCTCGTTGACCTTACAAACTCCTTGGTTCAACTCCACAATCTTGACGGAGGCTCCCAAGTGACACCTAACCAATCTAGGAGACACCACTCTCCAAAAGGTAATAGATGGTGTGTTGATGATGAACTCCTTGCTCTTGTGCTTAAAATGATAATCTCCCCAACACTCAACTCTCTCTCACAGATTTGAATTTGGTGGAAAGATGATTTGAGTGGAAAGCAACTTGGAGAAGGCTAGAGATCAAGATTCATATGGTTGGAATGGAATATCATGGTCTCAACACATGAGTAGGTGGTTCTCTCTCAGAAAATGAATGCTGAAGTGTAGGCACGTTCTGATAGCTCTCTCCACAAATGAAGAGTCTGACCAACTCTCTATTTTTCTTATCACCAAAATCCGTCTCACCGAGTTTATGTAATCGGTCAAACCGAGATGAGGTTTTACCCTAACCCTAGCACATTGGTCTCACTGAGTTGATCATATCGGTCCCACCGAAATGCCTAACGGTCAAATTATGAAATAAATCGGTCCGACAACGGGCAACAGAGATTTTGCAAGCCCATCTTGGTGAGACCGAGATCCCATCGGTGAGACTAAACGGATTAGAGTTTGTGGCAGTGGCTATGTCAAGAGAACTCGGTGGCGCAGGATAGAACATTTCGGTGGGGCTGAGTTTGATCTTTGGTTTGGGACATATGTGGATATGGGAAAGTGTTTGAGGGTTTTTTGGAGCATATCACTAAGCATTTTGAGCAAGAAACCCATTAAGCAACACCTCATCCCCTTTTAATAGTATTGGCTTTCCTATGGACTCAATGTGATCTTCGATCACTAAAAGTAAAATGTAGTCTTGAGCTTTAGAGCTTGAGCCAATCTTTTGTCCTTAGCATTTTGAAGGGGTTCCACATCTTCTTGTCCACACCACTCCAACTATTGAACTTGTCTGAAATATTATAGATAAAAACATTAGTCCAACAGGAGATATGTTGACATTAATTACCAAAACCACCTAGGGAGCACTTGTGCTTTCACATAGTTATGATGATATCTAGGCATGATCATGAATATAGGCATCACGTCCATGTCAAGTAGACTGAAATGATTATGCATCTACTACTACTACTCCACACATCGACCGCTATCGAGCGTGCATATAGAGTATTAAGTTCATAACAACAGAGTAATGCATTAGGCAAGATGACATGATGTAGAGGGATAAACTCAAGCAATATGATATAAACCCCATCTTTTTATCCTCGATGGCAACAATATAATACGTGCCTTGCTGCTCCTGCTGTCACTAGGAAAGGACACCGCAAGATTGGACCCAATGCTAAGCACTTCTCCCATTGCAAGAAAGATCAATCTAGTAGGCCAAACCAAACTGATAATTTGAAGAGACTTGCAAAGATATAAAATCATGCATATAAGAATTCAGAGAAGAATTAAATATTGTTCATAGATAATCTTAATCATAAACCCACAATTCATCGGATCTCGGCAAACACACCGCAAAAAGAATTACATCGAATATATCTCCAAGAACATCGAGGAGAACTTTGTATTGAGATCCAAAGAGAGAGAAGAAGCCATCTAGCTAATAACTATGGACCCGAAGGTCTGTCATAAACTACTCACACATCATTAGAGAGGCTATGGTGTTGATGTAGATGCCCTCCGTGATCGAATCCCCCTCCTGCAGATCGCCGGAAAAGGTCCCGAGATGGGATCTCATGGGTACAGAAGGTTGCGGCGGTGGAAAAGTGGTTTCGTGGCTCCCATGGATGTTTTTAGGGTATAAAAGTATATATAGGCGAAGGAAGTAGGTCGGTGGAGCTACAAGGGGCCCACGAGGGTGGGGGGGCGCCGCCCTACCTCGTGGTCGCCTCGTTGCTTCCTTGACCTCCACTCCAAGTCTCCTGGATTGCGTTTGTTCCAAAAAAAGATCCTCGCGAAGTTTTCATTCCGTTTGGATTCCGTTTGATATTCCTTTTCTACGAAACACTGAAATAGGCAAAAAAAAAAGAAACTGGCACTAGGCCTCCGGTTAATAGGTTGGTCCCAAAAATAATATAAAAGTGCATATCAAATCCCATTAAACATCCAAAATAGATAATATAATAGCATGGAACAATCAAAAATTATAGATACGTTGGAGACGTATCAGCATCCCCAAGCTTAATTCCTGCTCGTCCTCGAGTAGGTAAATGATAAAAACAGAATTTTTGATGTGGAATGCTACCTAACATAATTTTCAATGTAATTTTCTTTATTGTGGCATGAATGTTTAGATCCAAAATATTCAAGGCAAAAGTTTAATATTGACATAAAAATAATAATACTTCAAGCATACTAACCAAGCAATCATGTCTTCTCAAAATAACATGGCCAAAGAAAGTTATCCCTACAAAATCATATAGTCTGGCTATGCTCTATCTACATCACACAAAATATTTAAATCATGCACAACCCTGATGACAAGCCAAGCAATCGTTTCACACTTTTGATGTTCTCAAACTTTTTCAACTTTCACGCAATACATGAGCGTGAGCCATGGACATAACACTATAGGTGGAACAGAATGGTGGTTATGGAGAAGACAAGAAGGAGAATATAGTCTCACATCAACTAGGCGTATCAATGGGCTATGGAGATGCCCATCAATAGATATTAATGTGAGTGAGCAGGGATTGCCATGCAACATATGCATTAGAGCTATAAGTGTGTGAAAGCTCTACAAAAGAAACTAAGTGGGTATGCATCGAACTTGCTTGCTCACGAAGACCTAGGGCATTTTGAGGAAGCCCATCATTGTAATATACAAGCCAAGTTCTATAATGAAAAATTCCCGCTAGTATATAAAAGTGACAAAATAGGAGACTCTCTATCATGAAGATCATGGTGCTACTTTGAAGCACAAGTGTGGAAAAAGGATAGTAGCATTGCTCCTTCTCTCTTTTTCTCTCACTTTTTTATTTGGGCCTTTTTCTCCTTTTTGGCCTCTTTTTTCGTCCGGAATCTCATCCCGACTTGTGGGGGAATCAGAGTCTCCAACATCCTTTCTGCACTGGGACAATGCTCTAATAATGATGATCATCACACTTTTATTTACTTACAACTCAAGAATTACAACTCGATACTTAGAACAAAATATGACTATGTGAATGCCTCCGGCGGTGTATCGGGATATGTAATGAATCAAGAGTGACATGTATGAAAGAATTATGAACGGTGGCTTTGCAACAAATACTATGTCAACTACATGATCATGCAAAGCAATATGACAATGATGGAGCATGTCATAATAAACGGAATGGTGTAAAGTTGCATGGCAATATATCTCGGAATGGCTATGGAAATGCCATAATAGGTAGGTATGGTGGCTGTTTTGAGGAAGATATAAGGAGGCTTATGTGTGATAGAGCGTATCATATCACGGGGTTTGGATGCACCGGCGAAGTTTGCACTAACTCTCGAGGTGAGAAAGGGCAATGCACAGTATTACCACCTTTATATCTCAAAACAACTATCAAGAATCAAACTTCTCACAGTATTTAATGCACTCTATATGAATGTTTTTAATATACCCATCTCGGATTCCTATCATATTAGGACTAATTTTATAGCCAAAGCAAATTACCATACTGTTCTAAAAGACTCTCAAAATAATTTAAGTGAATCATGAGAGATCAAGAATTTCTATAAAATAAAACCACCACCATGCTCTAAAAAGATATAAGTGAAGCACTAGAGCAAAATTATCTAGCTCAAAAGATATAAGTGAAGCACACAGAGTATTCTAATAAATTCTGATTCATGTGTGTCTCTCCAAAAAGGTGTGTACAGAAAGGATGATTGTGGTAAACTAAAAATAAAAGACTCAAATCATAGAAGACGCTCCAAGCAAAACACATATCATGTGGTGAATAAAAATATAGCCTCAAGTAAAGTTACCAATAGATGAAGACGAAACATGGGATGCCTTCCGAGGCATCCCCAAGCTTAGGCTTTTGGTTGTCCTTGAATTTTACCTTGGGGTGCCTTGGGAATCCCCAAGCTTAGGCTCTTTCCACTCCTTGTTCCAAAATCCATCAAATCTTTACCCAAAAACTTGAAAACTTCACAACACAAAACTCAATAGAAAATCTCATGAGCTCTGTTAGTATAAGAAAACAAACCACCACTTTAAGTTACTGTAATGAACTCATTCTTTATTTATATTTGTGTGAAACCTACTGTATTCCAACTTCTCTATGGTTCATAGCCCCCGATACTAGCCATAGATTCATCAAAATAAGCAAACAACACACGAAAAGCAGAATCTGTCAAAAACAGAACAGTCTGTAGTAATCTGTAGGTTCCGAATACTTCTGTAACTCCAAAAATCCTGAGAAATTAGGAAATCCTAAACAATTTATATATTGATCTACTGCAGTTGGAATTGGTATTTTATCGCTCTCTGGTAAAAAATGAAAATTATTCTCGTGAGTGCATACTTTCTGTTTTTTTCAGCAAGGTCAAATAACAATCACCCAAGAAGATCCTAAAGGCTTTACTTGGCACAAACACTAATTAAAACATAAAAAACACAATCATAAGATAGGATAGATGATTTATTTATTACTAACCAGGAACAAAAGGCAAGGACCAAACAGAAATTTGGGTTGCCTCCCTGAGGGAGTCCTGGATTAGGGGGTGTTCGGATAGCTGGACTATACCTTCAGCCGGACTCCTGGACTGTGAAGATACAAGATTGAAGACTCCGTCCCATGTCCGGAAGGGACTTTCCTTGGCGTGGAAGGCAAGCTTGGCGATACGGATATGCAGATCTCCCACCATTGTAACCGACTTTGTGTAACCCTAACCCTCTCCGGTGTCTATATAAACCGGAGGGTTTTAGTCCGTAGGACAACGTACACATCAACAATCATACCATAGGCTAGCTTCTGGGGTTTAGCCTCCTCGATCTCGTGGTAGATCTACTCTTGTACTACCCATATCATCAATATTAATCAAGCAGGACGTAGGGTTTTACCTCCATCGAGAGGGCCCGAACCTGGGTAAAACTTCATGTCCCTTGTCTCCTGCTACCATCCGGCCTAGACGCATAGTTCGGGACCCCCTACCCGAGATCCGCCGGTTTTGACACAGACATTGGTGCTTTCATTGAGAGTTCCTCTGTGTCGTCGCCATCAGGCTCGATGGCTCCTACAATCATCAATAGCGATGCAGTCCAGGGTGAGACCTTCCTCCCCGGACAGATCTTCGTCTTCGGCGGCTTCGCACTGCGGGCCAATTCGCTTGGCCGTCTGGAGCAAATCGAAAACTACGCCCCCGGCCGTCAGGTCAGATTTGGAAGTTTAAACTACATGGCTGACATCCGCGGGGACTTGATCTTCGACGGATTCGAGCCACTGCCGAGCGCGCCGCATTGTCACAACGAGCATGATTTAGCTCTGCCGCCGAACAGTGCCCTGGAGGCCGCACCCGCGTCAGCTCCGACCCTTAATTCGGAGCCAACTGCGCCGATCGAGGATGGGCGGTTGGATGCCACCTCGGGGGCTGCGACCCCAACGGCGATTGAGCCAAACACCAGCCCCGTACTCTGCGACACTCGTGACTCCAAGGAGCCGGACTCCTCTCCGGACTCCAAACCCTCCGCGCCCCTGCCGATCAAATCCGATTGGGCGCCGATCATGGATTTCACTGCCGCGGACATCTTTCAGCACTCGCCTCTCGGCGATATCCTAAAGTCACTGAAGTCTCTCTCTTTATTAGGAGAGCCCTGGCCGGACTACGGTCAGCAAGGTTGGGGTATGGACGATGAAGAAATTCAAAGCCCACCCACCACCCACTTTGTAGCCACCGTCGATGACTTAACCGACATGCTCGACTTCGACTCCGAAGACATCGACGGTATGGACGCCGATGAAGGAGATGATGAAGAACCAGCGCCTACTAGGCCCTGGAAAGCCACCTCGTCGTATGACATATACATGGTGTACACCCCAAAAGAGGGATATGGCGATGGAACAGCGGAGGATGACCCCTCCAAGAAAAAGCATAAGCACCGGCGTCAGCGGCGCCGCTCAAAATCCCGCCAAAACAAACACAGTGATTCCAGCACGGGAGATAATAATACTCCGGAAAGCGCCGAAGAAAACCCCCTCCAACAAGATTTAGCACAGGAGGATGGAGAAACCAGCCCTCATGAGAGAGCGGCAGACAGAGAGGTCGAGGACGATAATTATATGCCTCCCTTCGAAGACGAGGCAAGCCTCGACGACGACGAATTTGTCGTGCCAGAGGATCCCGTCGAGCAAGAGCGTTTTCAATGCAGGCTTATGGCCACGGCAAGAAGCCTCAAGAAAAAACAGCAACAACTTAGAGCTGATCATGATTGGCTAGTCGACAGATGGACTGAAGTCCTTGCGGCCGAAGAGCATAAACTCGAACGCCCCTCCAAGAGCTACCCAAAGCGCAGGTTGCTACGCCGATTAGAGGAGGAAGCACTTGATGCGGCCGACCGGCCACCTCGTGGTCGCGACAGAGAGGCCTCTCGGCCCTCCACTCAAGCCGCACCCCATACCAAAGGCACGAGAATATGCGCCGGACTTACGAGACATGTTGGAGGACAAGGCAAGGCAAACAAGATCGATCTACGGATCGCGTGGGCGCCCCACGGCTCGAGACGGTAACCGTCACGCCGGCCACAAATTCGGCGGGGCCGAACACAGTAGACAAGTCTCATTGGAGCTACGTCATGATATAGCCCAGTACAGAGGCGCCGCACACCCACTCTGCTTTACAGACGAAATAATGGATCATCAAATCCCCGAGGGTTTCAAACCCGTAAACATCGAATCATATGATGGCACAACAGATCCTGCGGTATGGATCGAGGATTATCTCCTTCATATCCACATGGCCCGTGGCGATGATTTCCACGCCATCAAATACCTCCCACTCAAGCTTAAAGGACTAGCTCGGCATTGGCTTAACAGCTTGCCAACATGATCAATCAGTTGTTGGGAGGACCTGGAAGCCGCATTCCTCGACAATTTCCAAGGCATTTATGTGCGACCCCCAAACGCCGATGACCTAAGTCACGTAATTCAGTAGCCAAAGGAATCGGCCAGGCAATTCTGGACATGGTTCCTAACAAAGAAAAATCAAATAGTCGACTGTTCGGACGCTGAGGCCCTAGCAGCCTTCAAGCACAATATCCGTGACGAGTGGCTGGCCCAGCACCTTGGACAGGAAAAGCCGAAATCTATGGCAGCACTCACGACACTCATGACCCGCTTTTGCGCGGGAGAATACAGCTGGCTTGCTCATAGCAACAATATGACCAAGAACCCTGGTAATTCGGACACTAGGGACAGTAGTGGTAGGTCGCGTCGCAACAAGCAGAAGCGCCGCATTAATGGCGACAATGTTGAGGATACGACAGTTAATGCCGGATTCAGAGGCTCTAAATCCGGTCAGCGGAAAAAGCCATTCAGAAGGAATCCTAGGGGCCCGTCCAGTTTGGACCGAATACTCGACCGCTCGTGCCAGATACATGGCACCCCCGAAAAGCCGGCCAATCACACCAACAGGGATTGTTGGGTGTTCAAGCAGGCAGGCAAGTTAAACGCCGAAAATGAAGACAAGGGGCTGCATAGCGATGACGACGAGGAGCCCCGGCCGCCGAACAACAGTGGACAGAAGGGTTTTCCCCCACAAGTGCGGACGGTGAACATGATATACGCAACCCACGTCCCCAAAAGGGAGCGGAAGCGCGCGTTAAGGGACGTATACGTGGTAGAGCTAGTCGCCCCAAAGTTCAATCCATGGTCCTCCTGCCCGATCACCTTTGATCGAAGGGACCATCCCACTAGCATCCATCATGGCGGATTCGCCGCATTGGTTCTAGACCCAATTATTGACGGATTTCATCTCACTAGAGTCCTTATGGACGGCGGCAGCAGCCTGAACCTGCTTTACCAGGATACAGTGCGTAAAATGGGCATAGATCCCTCGAGGATTAAGCCCACCAAAACGACCTTTGAAGGCATAATACCAGGTGTAGAGGCCAACTGTACAGGCTCAGTCACACTTGAAGTGGTCTTCAGATCCCCGGATAATTTCCGAAGCGAGGAGTTAATCTTCGACATAGTCCCGTTTCGCAGTGATTATCACGCACTGCTCGGGCGAACCGCATTCGCTAAGTTCAATGCGGTACCGCATTACGCATACCTTAAGCTCAAGATGCCAGGCCCTCGAGGAGTAATTGCGGTCAATGGAAACACCGAACGCTCCCTCCAAACAGAGGAGCACACGGCGGCCCTTGCAGCGGAAGTACAAAGCAGCCTCTCCAGGCAGTTCTCCAGTCCGGCCACTAAACGACCGGACACCGTCAAGCGCGCCCGGAGTAACCTACAACAAGACCGCCTGGCACGATCCGAGCAGGCGTAGCAATGCGGCCCCAACCCCAACCCTCGCAAAAAGGCGACGCCAATACTTCGCGTACATAACTACGCTCTATAGATACCATGGGCACAGGGGGAGGGGCACCATCACGGCACGCCCAAAACACGGCTTAAACCGTACCAGCGGCTGCCGATTTTTTAATTTTCTCTTACTTTCAGGACTCCATCCTTCGGAAGGCCTGTTCAGCAATTCAATTGCCGCACAAACGATGCAAGAACCAGGGAAGCAAACAAGCCACGCCGCATTACGGAACTCCCAGGTGGTCTCTATCACGAGCAGTATACCCGTTCCGCATACTATTCCGCAGCTTGCCCCTGGAACGGACATGTTAACTAGTCCAACCTTCCACTTATCCAATTACTTGTATCGTTCTGCCTTGATCGCACCCCTTTTTAATAAATAATGCATAGCTTTCGTCTATTTTTGCATTACCTTTTTTCTTTATATATGTTCCTTAACGACATGTTGCACCCGTACACGTTGGTACGACCAAAATAGGCCAGGGGCTTTAGTACCCCTCAATATGGTGTAAGAAGTCCGAACACTTTAACAAGTGCGGCACCCCGAACTTATAGCATTATATGCATCGGCTCCGAATCATGTCTTGGGTCAATAGTTGGGTTTGCCCGGCTCCTATGTTTTGGTGCCTTACGTTCCTCTATATCGGCTAAGGTAGCACTAGGAGAACCACTGTGATTGTGCCCCAGTTGAGCTGGGTCGAGCACCTCAGTGGAGAAAGGTAAAACTGACCGTCATGATGAAGCGAGAGATGGTCACTGTTCGAGAGGTTTTTTCGAGTCCCTAAAGACTTATGCCGCTTAGGGCGAGGGCCGGCTCTGTCCGGCCAAGGCGTGGATAGCGCCCCGAACTCGGTCTTCCGAATACCAGGGGCTTTGCCGAAATTTAAAATTATAGAATTCTATGGCTAAGTGAGAGTGTTCACACATTATAGTCCGATTGCCTTGTTCGTTGGGCTGAGCGCCTCCCTCGAAGGACCCAAACATGGGAAAAAGAGCGCTCAGGTTTATCCCCGAACACCCCAGCACTAGCGGCACGGGGGCAGAAGCCGACGACTCGCCATCTCTCAGAATTGATAAACAGCCGCACAGAAGGTAATATTTTAAATTCCAACAGCATTTCTTAGCGCATATAAACAAGTTTTCAGCGCACAGGACAAAACGAGCAAGTTTCACTCAAAAATTACATCCCTAGAACATTCATCCGCCACAAGGTAGGCACCCTTCAGAACATCCTTATAGTAATTCTCGGGCTTGCGATGCTCTTTCCCCAGCGGTGGCCCGTCCTTCACAAGCTTCTCAGCATCCAGCTTGCCCCAGTGCACCTTAGCACGGGCAAGGGCCCTACGGGGACCCTCAATGCAGACGGAGCGCTTGATGACTTTGAGCCTTGGACAGGCCTCCACCAGCCGCTGCACCAGCCCGAAATAGCTCCCAGGCAGAGCCCCTCCAGGCCAGAGCCGAACAATGAGGCCCTTCATGGCCTGTTCGGCTGCCTTGTGGAGCTCGACCAGTTGCTTCAACTAGTCGCTCAAGGGCACGGGGTGTCCGGCCTCAGCGTACTGATACCAGAACACCTTCTCCGTCGAGCTGCCCTCCTCGGTTCGATAGAATGCGGCGGCATCGGACATACTCCGGGGAAGATCTGCGAACGCTCCTAGAGAGCTCCGGATTCGGGTAAGTAACAAGTAACTCACGTTTATGTGTTTTCTTTGCATAAAGAATGCCTTACCCGCGGCTATCTTCTTCACCTCATCCAACTCCTGGAGGGTCTTTTGGGATTCGGCCTTGGCAGACTTGGCATTTTCAATAGCCACCGCGAGCTCGGACGCTTGCGTCTTCGAGTCAAGCTCAAAACTCTCATGTTTTTCCATGAGAGCCTGGAGCTCTTGCCGCACCTTGCCAACCTCGGCCTCATACTTCTCCCGCTCGGTGCGCTCTGAGGCCGCCCTCTTCTCGGCCTCGACCAGCGCCTGCTTAAGGGTCGCCACTTCAGACGTGGCCCCTACAATAGCCATGATAATCCTGTCATTCTTTGCAATTGCACCTTTTTATATATATTTAAAAACAAGGTATTTCTCACCTTCATTGTCCTCGAGCTGCTTCTTGGCACGCCCGAGCTCTTGCTCGGACCGCTCGAGGTTCTGCTTTAGCGTGTCCACTTCTGCAGTCAGTGCGGCGGACGCAAGCAGAGAAGCCTGCACATGCATATTGACTCATTTTTGTTAGACTCCTGTGAATTTTATTTGATCCTCTATTCGGCTTTTCCTCCCGAACGCCAAACAGAGCATCAGGGGCTACTGTCTATGCGGTAATATTATTTACACATTCTTTACTTACCTCAAAGCCTGTTAAAAGGCTAGTACAAGCTTCAGTCAGTCCGCTCTTGGCGGACTGAACCTTCTGGACCACCGCACTCATAATAGTGCGGTGCTCCTCGTCGATGGAGGCGCCTTGGAGTGCCTCCAACATATTATTCGGCGCCTCCGGTTGGACGGGGGCCACCGGCACGGCGGACTTGCTCCTCTTGGAAGGAGGTCCCTCGCTGGACTCTGGAACCTCTGAAGGTTCCGGAGCGGTGTCCGGCCTAGAGACGGACTTGGAGCCCTGGGGGGTTTCATCCCCTTTACTCCTGGAGTCCGGGAGGTCGCCTTGCAGCGCCTCCAGGACCACCTCCTCCCGGCTTGGAACCTGTTGGGACAACACTTCGGTGTAGTCCGTAGGGCGGGGGGAGGAAGCCGTCGGAAGCGAGTTCACATCCGATGAGTCCAGTGAGTCGCTCGACGACGCGTCGAGCCGGTCTTTGGGTGGGCTGCATAAACATATTCGACATAAGGGAAAGCTGTGCAATAAACGAATACTATGAATTACTCTGGTATCCGGATACTTACGATTTTGCCAGGGGCTAGGCCCTGGGCTTCCACTCCTCTCCGCCGCCATCGGCGTCGGTGGAGCAGTCCAGAGGAAGGGTTTTCCCCTTCTTGGACCCTCCGGCCTCCCCCAAGAGGGCGGCCTTCCTTTTCTTCTCTCCCCCCGCTGGAGGGGGAGAGGTCTCTTCTTCTTCCTCCTCGTCTTCACGAGATTAATGCGCCTCGGAACCGTCGGATCATGGATCCGACACCTCGTGGCGCCGGGCACTCTTTTGAGTCCCCGCGGACTTTTTTGCGGCCTTCTTCTCCGGCACCACATAGGGTGCCGGAACCAGCAGTTTTGCCAGGCGAGCGTCCGCTGGGCCTTCGGGAAAAGGAGCCGGACAGTTGATCTGTCCGGATGTCACCTGTCAATCCTGTCAAGGGTAAGGGAGTTTAGATCCCGCATGGAGTCAAACTATGAAAAACTGATACCCTGTAAAAGGAAAAAATAGCTTACTGCGAGAGCATGACGCTGTGCACTGAATCCACGATCCTCGGTAGCGGATGCGCGAGCCTCGGCGCCCTTGAAAAGCACCTTCCAGGCATCTTCGTACATCGCCTCAAAGAGCCTGCTCAGAGTTTGGTGCCGCGCCGGGTCGAACTCCCACAGGTTGAAAGCCTGTTGTTGACACGGGAGCAACAAGCGGATGAGCATAACCTGGACTACGTTGACAAGTTTGAGCTTCTTGTCCACCTGGGTTTGGACGCATGTTTGGAGTCCGGTCAGCTCCCCCTTCTTACCCCACGATAGGCCTTTCTCCTTCCAGGAGGTGAGCAGCGTAGGGGGTCTGGATCGAAACTCAGGGGGTGCGACCCATTCAACGTCGCACGGCTCGGTGATATAAAACCACCCCGATTGCCGCCCCTTCAGGGTCTCCACAAAGGAGCCCTTGAGCCATAGGACGTTGGCCATCTTGCCCACCATGGCGCCTCCGCACTCCACCTGGATGCAGCGCACCACCTTCGGCTTGACATTGAAAGTCTTGAGCCATAGGCCGAAATGGGGGCGGATGCGGAGGAAGGCCTCGCACACGACGATAAATGCCGAGATGTTGAGGACGAAGTTCGGGGCCAGATCATGGAAATCCAGGCCGTAGTAGAACATGAGCCCCCGGACAAATGGGTGGAGAGGGAAGCCCAGTCCGCGGAGGAAATGGGGGAGGAACACCACCCTCTCATGGGGCCTAGGGGTGGGGATGAGCTGCCCCTTTTCGGGAAGCCGGTACGCGATGTCGTTAGATAGGTATCCGGCTTTCCTCAGCTTTTTGATGTGTCCCTCCGTGACGGAGGAGACCATCCACTTGCCTCCCGCTCCGGACATGGCTGGAGAAGGTTGAGGTGGGGAGTGCGGACTTGGGCGCTAGAGCTCGAGTGCGCAAGAATGGATAGGCGAAGGAGGAAGAAGGCGTAGGTGAAAAGGTGGATCCTTATCCCCTTATATGGGTGGACGCAACTACATGTCCCCACCAGCCTGGTAAAACTCGCTTATCTCCAAGCGTCGTAATCAATGGCGCGGTTGGGTTACCCACGCCCGTATTGATGAGAATCCCGGGATAAGGGGACACGATCTCTGCTTTAACAAGACGTGCCAAGGAAACCGCCTCGCATGACGCGCTGAGGTGGGATAATGAAATGACTCGGATAAAGGCTTGGCCGTGGTGTGACACGCTACGGAATACGTCAGCAGATTAGATTGGTCTAAATATTATTCTCTCTATGGCAATATGTGGAAACTTATTTTGCAAAGCCGGACACTATCTTTGTGCTCAAAATCTTCTATGAAGTACTTGGAGGAGGAACCCACCTTGCAATGCGGAAGACAGTCTGCGCGCCGGACTCGTCGTCATTGAAGCCTGGTTCAGGGGCTACTGAGGGAGTCCTGGATTAGGGGGTGTTCGGATAGCTGGACTATACCTTCAGCCGGACTCCTCGACTATGAAGATACAAGATTGAAGACTCCATCCCGTGTCCGGAAGGGACTTTCCTTGGCGTGGAAGGCAAGCTTGGAGATACGGATATGCAGATCTCCTACCATTGTAACCGACTTTGTGTAACCCTAACCCTCTCCGGTGTCTATATAAACCGGAGGGTTTTAGTCCGTAGGACAACGTACACATCAAGAATCATACCATAGGCTAGCTTCTAGGTTTTAGCCTCCTCGATCTCATGGTAGATCTACTCTTGTACTACCCATATCATCAATATTAATCAAGCAGGACGTAGGGTTTTACCTCCATCGAGAGGGCCCGAACCTGGGTAAAACTTCATGTCCCTTGTCTCCTGTTAGTATCCGGCCTAGACGCACAGTTCGGGACCCCCTACCCGAGATCCGCCGGTTTTGACACCGACACTCCCAATAAGCGCTATCGTTTAACGCCCCTAGCTAGGCATAAAAACAAGAATAGATCTAGGTAATGTCAGATTTGGTATGCAATCCATATGTGGCTCTCATAATAGATTCATAAGGTAATTTATTTTTCTCTCTAGGAAAGTGTTCCATGCCTTTCCTTAACGGAAAATGGAATCTAATATTTCCTTCTTCCATGTCAATAATTGTACCAATCGTTCTAAGGAAAGGTCTACCAAGAATAATAGGACATGTAGGATTGCAATCTATATCAAGAACAATGAAATATACGGGCACATAATTTCTATTTTAAACAATAAGAACATAATTATTCCTTCCCATAGGTTTCTTAATGATGGAATCCACAATATGCAAATTTAAAGAACAATCATCAAATTCACAGAAACCTAACACATCACACAAAGTTTTTGGAATCGTGGAAACACTAGAACCCAAATCACATAAAGCATAGCATTCATGATCTTTAATCTTAATTTTAATAGTAGGTTCCCACTCATCATAAAGTTTTCTAGGGATAGAAACATCCAATTAAGTTTTTCTTCATAAGATTGCATTAAAGCATCAACGATATGTTTAGTAAAAGCTTTATTTTGATCATAAGCATGAGGAGGATATAGCACATATTGCAACAAGGAAATACAATCTATCAAGGATAAATTATCATAATTAAATTCCTTGAAATCCAAAATAGTGGGTTCATTGCTATGTAAAGTTTTGACCTCTGCAATCCCACTTTTACCAATTTTTGCATCAAGATCTAAAAACTCCGAATCATTGGGACGCCTTTTAACTAAAGTTGACTCATCCCCAGTCCCATATTTATCAAGATTCATATTGGCAAACAAATATTTAATAAGAGACACACCAATCACTTTTAGATCTTCATCATTATTATCATGAAAACTAGAAGAACACACTTTCACAAAGCAATCTTTCTTAGCACGCATCCTACCGGTTCTTTCTTTGCACTCATCAATGGAAATTCTCATGGCTTTGAGAGACTCATTGATGTAATGCTTAGGTGGAATAGATCTAAGTTTCAAAGAATCAACATCAAGAGAAATTCTATCCACGTTCCTAGCCAACTCATCAATCTTAAGCAACTTTTCATTCAATCAAAGCATTGAAATTCTTTTTCGAATTCATAAATTCTTTAACACTAGTCTCAAAATCAGAGGGCATATTATTAAAATTTACATAAGAGTTGTTGTAGGAATTACCATAATTATTAGAGGAATTACTAGGAAACGGCCTACAATTAAAATTTCCTCTATATGCGTTGTTACCAAAATTGTTCATACCAACAAAGTTCACATCCATAGATTCATTATTATTCTCAATAAAAGTGGACAAAGGCATATCATTTGGATAAGAAGAAACACTCTTATTAGCAAACAACTTCATAAGTTCATCCATCTTTCCATTCAAAACATTAATCTCTTCTATCGCATGAACTTTTTTACTAGTAGATCTTTCGGTGTGCCATTGAGAATAATTAACCATAATATTATATAGGAGTTTAGTAGCTTCTCCTAAAGTTATTTCCATAAAAGTGCCTCTCGCGGCCGAATCTAAAAGATTTCTAGAAGCAAAATTCAATCCAGCGTAAAAAATTTGTATAATCATCCATAAATTCAAACCATGTGTAGGGCAATTACGTATCATTAATTTCATCCTCTCCCAAGCTTGTGCAACATGCTCATGATCAAGTTGCTTAAAATTCATAACATAGTTTCTAAGAGAGAT